>NC_031497.1:17608300-17663779 GCF_000237925.1 Schistosoma mansoni
AGCAGTGGAATTCAGGACTCGCGTTTCGTCTTATATGGGACTCGTAGGCTGGATGTACCTGCATCTCGGAGTTGATGTTCACTCTGGGACTCGAACCCAGTACCTTTCGCTTCAAACGCCATCGTGTTATACACTTAGTTATTGAGTCCTGATAGCCACTTGCTTGTGCAATGGGATGAAGATTAAATTTATTTGGAATTGTTTGCTTGAATTTTCTCATTCATGTTTAGCATTGCGATTGATCAGTCCCAAGTAGGACGAAACGCGAGTCCTGAATTCCACTGCTAGCCACTATCCATCTTTGCTTAGAATGACTGTAATTAGCTGTTTTTATCCAAACAACTTAAATGCCCGAATATAGTTTCCTTACTAGTTCGCTTTGAAAACTCCAAAAGATACGAAGACATCTTCTACATACAACTTTAATCCTTACTTATATGGGACTTTATAATCTTTCATGCGTGTTACATTGTAGTAAATCTCAAAAGAGTGAAAAGAGTGAATAAATTAAAACTAAATTCTTTACTTTTCTCGCCCTAAATTACACAGTCACTGATGTTGAGTAGCTGAATTTGTCAAATGGATACTTGTTAAAGTTATTTTTCACATTTCAAGAGCTAATCGCGTTAGAGGAAAGATAGCTTCTAAACTTCATTTATGAAAACAACAGTTAGTTCTGTAACAGTAAAGAAAAAGACTAAAATATTCACAAAACTCAACTTTTGATAAGCTTGGTAGGATAATGCATATGGTATATGCTCACATAGATTCATACCTTGATACTCTTGTGCATTTGTGACTACTGCAGCATGGTTCAGACGGATTTGGGAATTTTAATTTAGGTGATTTAATACAATACCATAAAACAGTTACAATTTTTGTATTTATGGTAAACGAAGGGAAATAGGAGGACTCATATTTTTAAATGTTGGGTAAGTGAATATCCGACAGCTAACGCTAGTTTCGTGTATCATAGGTACTAAAGTGACATTTATGTTCAATAATTTGTGTAATGACAAAATTAAGACCATATTTCTTCTTTATTTGTGACACTTTATATATAATCACATTTATATTCAATAACTATTGTTTCTCTGTATCATTTTGTAAAAACGGACATAATTGTTTGGTTATAAGAGTGCGCACTTGTTGCCGCTGTTATTCAAATAAACATTATCTCTTACGTCTGTTCTTCTGATTTATCGATTGAAGATTATAATAATATCATAGCATCCTTTCCGGGCATTCTACACTACTTTAGAGTTTTGTTCCAGATTATTATTAAATAATACTGTCGTATTTAATCACGCCGTTGGTGCCACCACATGCAAAGGAACCTTCGTTAATAAAGTGAACTCATTCGTGGTTGTTATCTCAGAAGGAGCTTACAAGTAACACTCATTTCACAGCAATTGTTATAATTTTGTTATTTAATATACCATTTTGTAATGAATGATATTGCTTAACGTTTTACTTTACTCAGAAACAGACATTTCGGTTTGTAGTGTTAATATTTTTTCTATATCATTATTATCTGTCTGTATAGCTATGTCTTGAATGAGCTCTTTTACTGAGATCCACCACAACACTATATTAAATTGTGTGGTGGACCTCAGCAAAGGAGCCTACTCAAGATATAACAATATACAAGTTACCGATAATATACCAAGAAGAATTAACACTACAAACCTAAGCGTATATCTATGAGTAACGCAAAAGGTAACAAATTACGGTTACAATATAAAACGGTATACTGAACAAAATGGTAACAGTTGTTATGAGATGAATGTTACTTGTAAGCTGATCTCTGAGATAACAACCACAAATGAGTTCACAAAGGTTCCTCTGCACGTGGTGGCACCAACAGCAAAATGAAGAAGGTTAAATTTGGTAGTATTATTTAATAGTGGTCCAGGTCAAAACTCCAACGTAATGTGCAAAGGCCTAAGAGGATGTTATAATACTATTATAATCTTCAATCAAAAGCCGTGGCCACCAAAGCAGAAGAATAGACGGCGGAGACAACGTTTATATTTCAACAATCGCGGTAGTGTATGTTAGATATAACCAAACAATTATATACGTTTCATTACCATTGTTACGGAGAAACAATAGATATTGAATATAAATGTGGTTACATATAAAGTGTGACAAATAGGAAAAATATATGATCTTTATTTTGTCGTTACAAAAATTCACTGAATATACATGTCACAATACAACTCCCCCCCTAGGGCATACGTCGGTGAAGGTATGTCCGACGTAAACTCCAAGTGCTTTGGTGGGGAAAAAATTATAACACAACACACAACGAAGGAAAGAGTAAATAAATGTTTTCAAAAAAAGAATTTTATAAGTATATATACTTACAAACGAAAATGTTTTCGTGGTTAAGAAAAACATTTTTTCTGTTTATTTTTAATGTATATAGAAAATTTAACAAAAATAAGTGAACGTTTAATACGATTAGTAGTGTTAATAATGATAACGTTACTCAAATTGATAGTTAATCGGAAAAAGTTTAAATATCTGTATATATCAAGTATAACAAGTACAACGAAGTTGGACATCGTTACACAGTTAATAATGAACATCATGTGAAATGCATACACGTATAGTTAAAAACATGTTTTGAGCAACCCTTAGCACATAGATATTTACTCACACTACAGAATATGACCGAAGAAAGATTCAGTAACAAGTTCAACATAACGTTTACGAATATGTACCTGTCTTCCTGTACGAGTTGTTTTTGAAATAGATAAAGTGGTGGAATTAGGTGTAACTTAATTTGTAGGAGCTGTAGCATTAGCATCACCCACTGTGTGAGGTGGCGATTTCGCAGAAGTAGGTGAAGAATTAACTGGAAACGCAAGAAGCTGTGTTGTGCAATTGGTGTTGTCTTTAGACGGCTTTTGACTGTCGTGTGTTTCAGACTACAAAAGCGGATTTTATACTCTCAATTGAAGCTGCTTCTTTTTTCCATCCTTCTTGATTGTGAAATATTTTGCTTGTCTCTCTACTACTTCATAAGTTCCTTCATAAGGGTATTGTAAAAGACATCTTACTGAGTCAACACGAACAAACACAAATTTACATGCGTCTAGATGCTTGCTAATTTGCTCTTTAACGAAAACAGGCTTATTGCTATTCATGTAGCTCATTGGTCATTTTCCAAAGGAAGAGGAGTTTGTACATACAGATGTGCCTTTATGAGTTACTAGTTGACCAGGTAAGGTTAAATTAGTTCCATAAACGAGCTGCTCAGGTGTGCATTGGAGGTCCTCCTTAATTGTAGAGCGTATGCTTAGTAATATGTGAGGTAGGAATTCACTCCATCTGGTTACATCAGGCTGTACTATCAGTGAGCCTTTCAGTTATCTGCAGAATCGTTCCACTAGTTCATTTGCTACTGGATAGTATGCAGTTGTAGTGATGTGATGGATTCACAAAATGTGCGTAAATTAATTCTAGAGGTGCGATTGGAATTGTGAACCTCTATCGGAAGTAACGGTAGAAGGTACAACGAACTTAGAAATCCATCTATCAAGAAATACGGCAGCAATATTTTCTGCTGAGATGTCTTTTATTGGATATGCGATTGGCCATCTGGTAAAACGGTCCACTACGGTAAAGATGTAAATGAATCCGTTAGATGAGGCTAAAGGACCAAGTAAATCAACATGAACATGCTGTAAACGACGGTCGAGTAGATTGAATGGTATTGGAACACTTTTTAACACTTGACTCGAATTCGTTTACAAGCAGCGAGATCAGAATCCTCAACCTGTAAGCGTGCAATGTTCAATAAATCAGTTCCTTTGGTGGAGAAAACAATATCAATGTTGAAACGTGATAAAGTATCTGTCACAACATTTGACTCACCCTTTATGAACTGTATGTTGGTCGAAAATTGAGAAATGTAATCTAGTTGTCGAAATCTCTAGGAGAATAATGATCACTTTTGGCATGAAAGGCGTAAACCAAGGGTTTGTGACCAGTGGATATCACGAAATCTCTACCTTGTAGTAAGTGTTTAAAATATTTACCAAGTAGATAAATAGCCAATAATTCTCTACCAAAAGTGCTGTATCGGGTTTGGGTCGGTTCTAGCTTCTTTGAGAAGAAAGCATGTGGCTTGATTTCATTATTTACTCGCTGTTGTAGTACCGCACTGACTGCTGCCTGAGAAGTGTCTGTACACAGAATTAGTGTTACTTTCGGGTCAGAACTTATGTAGGTCAGCATGTTAGTAGAAGCAATTGCTGTTTTAACTACAGAAAAGGCATCTTTCGCTTCGGGGGATAATATGAATTTTCTGACTCTTCTTTTTAAAGCCTCCGTTAAGGGTTGTAGAATGTCTGACCAGTGTGAAATAAACCGAAGATAAAAATCAATCATCTCCAAGAAACGCCGAAGCTTATTCAATGAGTCTGGTTCTGGAAAATCCATTTTTATGTTCTACGGTTTGATACCGCGTTTGTCAATCGAGTGACCTAAAAACTCTAAGCTCTTGACTCCAAAAATGCAGTTGGATGAGTTAATGACCATACCGAATCTCTGAAATCTTTCGAAAAGTTGATGTAGGTGATCCATATGTTCGTGGAACGAACTGCTAGTTATTAATACATCGTCGATATACACAAAAACAAAATCTAGGCCTTTAGTGACCTTATCCATAAATCGTTGAAATGTCTATGCGGCGTTCTCTAATCTGAATGGTAATTCCGGAAATTCAAATAAACCATATGGATTAATAATGGCTGTTTTGGTTATATCCTTGGATGCTACTGGAATCTGACAGTACGCTCGTACATGGTCGCTTTCAGGAAAAATTTGTTTACCGTGCAACGTAAGTGAAAAGTCGTGCACATGGGTAACTGAGTAACGATCAAATAACGTTAAGTTATTTAACGACCGATAATCACCACATGGTCGCCAATCCTGATCTCGCTTAGGTAACATGTGGAGTGGGGATGCCCAGGAACTAATTGACGGACGTACGATTCCAAGCTGCATCATGTACTCGAACTGGACTTTTGCAACTGTAAGCTTGTCCGGTGGTAATCGACATGGATGTGTCGAAAATGGTTGGCCTTTTATGGTGATTCGATGGACCATGGAATTTCGGATGGTGTTTTCCCTGTAATCTGGTTTCGTCAACTTGGGAAATTTAGATAAAATATTGGCGAATGTATGGTTTACTGGGATGTTGACTTTAATACTAATTATATGATAATGCGACTGAATTCCTAGAACCTGAATTTTTGTGCAAGAATCGATAAGTTTTCGCTTTTTAACACCAACTAATAAGTTGTAGGAGCTTAGAAAGTCTGGACCCAATATAGAGTGAAGGACATCAGCGATAATAAACACCCAGTTTAGACGACGTCCAATCCCCAAGTCCATTGTTAGGAGTTGTTCTCCAAATGTCTTTATTTCAGTTTTATTAGCCGCTCTTAATGAGTATTTTCCGCATTTAGCAATAGTTTTCTTGGTTAAGGTAGCTGGAATAACACTGACTTCGGCTCCAGTGTCTACTAAGAACTTGTAGCCGAAAGTTTTGTCAAAAGCGTGGAAGTGGTGACAAGGAGCGTGACCAGTAACATTTGTCAATATTACTGTTTGGTTGAAACTTTTCAGCGAGGAAAATGACTTGAGAAGTTTGCAGGACGTATCACACTTCCTAGCTTTGTGGCCATACTTTCTATGGTACCAACAGATGTGGTCGTCGTATTTGTTTGTTCTTGAGTTATCTCAGTTCTTACTCCCCCGAGAACTAGGGCGAGACCTTCGAGATGTGAGATTGGAAATTAATTATTATGATGCATCTAGCTTGTTTTCAAGACTAACAATAGTGCGTGCGTGGCGTGTACGTATGTCGCTTAATTCAGCTATTAACGACGCTATGTTCGGGGTTTGAGTGTCACTCCAAGTTTTGGATATCGTCTGCACGTAAGGTGTCGTACTAGGCGTTACTTCTAAAATCTTGTCAGCCATGCCGGCTAGACTCTAAGAATCTAAAAGCTGGCTAGAAGCATAGAGAATTTGCCTGACTACTGTTGGTAAACGTTGTAGTCAAATTTCCTTCAGAAAAGCATCACCAGCCTTATAAGGTCCAACAAACTGCGTGATAGTTGAGAGGGTGACTTATCACCTAACTCACACTCATGCAGCTATTGTTGTAACTTCTTTTCATCCGATAGTGAGGTACGTTGGATAATAGCCTACTTCAACTGATCATAGGCATTTGACGCAGGGACATCATCAATAAGATTTGATACCCCAGATCCCATTTCAGCCAGTAAAATTCCAAGCACAAAAGAGTATTTTGATTCCTGTGAGCGTATGTTACGACGATGAAACCGTACTTTCACCTGTGCAAACCATATACGTCGGTTTGTCCTACTAGAGTGTGTAACTCTGTTGGATCGTTATCCTGGCTAGTGCCTTCGGATTCGGATGAATACATTACAAATATACAAAAAATAACCACTACCAGGAGGAAAAGTAGCGCAATAATGTCTGCAACTGAACTCGAAATTAAAGTTCCTAAGAAAAATGTACGAGCTCACCAGAATTGTGTCATTAATTAGTCGATCTAGTCAATATCATTATTCTTAGTCCCAATAAAAAATCTTTGATAACCATGAAAAAACTCACCTTGCTACTTTTTTAAACATTAGAATGTTGATATCAAGAGCCAAAAGACTACAAAGCTGAATATTCACTTAATTCCCAGTGTAGGGCTTGCAAATAAGTATCCGAAATATGAAACAGATATGAAGCAGAGTTTTGACTCAAGCCTTGATAGTCAACGACCTTGACGGAACTTCTCCGGTATTTAATATTCGATCTAAGACGATGCTCTGTAGAGAAACCTCGAGGTTCGCAGGATACCTACATGAGCAACAAAATTTGGCATCTAATAGCTTTTACTTCCACCCTCCGTGCTCCATATAAGCTGTAGTGGTAATTGTCAATGAGATGGTGGAATTACTTTCGTAATTGAACCAATTTTGTCTATTCAGTTTCAGAATCAGTAATAGAAAATCAGTAGATGCTATCTGCGTAGACTTCAGTAAAGCATGCGATAAAGTGCCGTAGTACAGACTACTCATGAAGCTGAAGAATTTAGAAAGTGCTGATCTGTCACGGAGTGGATCGAGGACAACTTGGTAGGTCGTATACAGAAAGTAAGAATAAATTGCTAATGCTTCTCTTGGATACCAGTACCTCAAGGCTGTCATACGTTCGTTACTTTTTACACCGCTTTCAAGTGAACACCCAAGAATAGTTGAGTCTACGATGCTAAGATGAACAACAGCAGACGCAGATGGATGCGCACTTCAAGAAGACTTAGATGTTCTGATTAGATGGTTTAAAAATGGCTGATACTTTTTAACGCGCCTCAATATATCTACAATCACATTTGAGATACAATAGTAAAAAGTTACAGGTCAGAGGAAGAGCCAATACCCACAGTGTTGTTTTACAATGATCTTGTGGTAACAGTGAGCTTTTATCTTAAGACCACCGCCAACTGCCGCGCAGTGGCAGCCAATATGTTCAGAACTATACAGGATTTGAGACGGACGTTTACCTTATTGTGGCCCAAACGTGAAAACTGAGACCATGCTGCAAGTCCCTATTTAAAGGGAAACTTGGATATCCTGGTAAACGTATGATAGTCAGCTTGAGAAGCTGAACGTGCTAAATCTGTTCCAACTCAGACTGAGAAGTGATCTCATTTCGATGCGAAAAATATTATATACTGATTTTGAGCCCGATACATCCTCGCTAGATCAGGACGACTCGGGGGAACAACCAGCTGACATCGAAGTCACAACTCGCGGCCAGCAACTTACGTGGATTACCCTTTCTTCATATCCGAGTACTATATCTGCTTTAATGACTATACAACACAAAGGACGTTGTTACAGAAATATATTAATAAGAGTAAGGCATATGAAACAGAGCGGGACTACCACCGCATGGGCCAGTTCATGGAGCACAATTAAATCATGCACGTTGGTTGCTCTTGACGTTGATGAGGATCACTCGAACGGTTGACATTCAGTGACCGGACCTCTGGATGATTTGACCAGGGCCCATTGTCGTTTCACCTGCCCTGCAGATAAATTCTTGGATCCTGTTATCCGAAGAAAAGGGTATCCTCCCCCTACAACTAAATCACTTAAGAGAGTACTAAGGACTCTCAGAAACCTACTAGGAATGGACTAATACAAGTTTCAGGCCTTTTTTCCTCAATACTCACACTTAGAATACTGTATCCAAGCAGCTAGCCCATGTCTGATAAAGGATACTAAATCGCTTAAGCGTGTCCAGCGTGTAGGGACAAAATTAGTAAAGGGTCTTTCTAAACTCCCTTATGATGAGCGTTTAACACGTCTAAACCTTTTCCCCTTATCTTATCGTAGGACACGAGGTGACTTTATACTGACATTTCGTATCTTTAATTATGATTTGGGTGCTAATATGTCTTATCTCTTTTCTCCCTCCACTAATATTCTCCGAGGTCATAGCAAGAAGGTTCAGAAACCGCGATCTAATAAACTAAAGGTGGGGTCCCGTTTTTCTCATCGAGTGGTCAATGACTGGAACGCTTTACCAGAACAAGTGGTATCATCACCATCAGTGAACATTTTCAAGAAGAAGCTGGACCTTCACTGGAAGGAAATCTGTCAGGATTAACACAGGTTCATCAACCTACTATCCTTATTACTGAAGACTGAAAATGGTTGTTCATTTTATGCGTGTGCGTTACGTCAAGGTCAAAATAGTGATTGCATATCCTCGTTCTCGGATTATACTGCTGAACTAAGTGAGTTCCCGATGCACTTAATTTGTATGAGCAATCTTTTAAAAAAATAGTGACTTCATTTACCCTCAATATTTAAAATTAGCTTCTTGATATCCATTGTAGGTTTGAGCATGAGCTCATGAGGTTTGCAAACTTTGCCTTTGTATCCTTATTAGTTGACTATTTTAATTTTCGGAAATTACCTAACCTAATAAGGCTTTTAGAACCTTCGATATCTTAGCGAGTTAACTCGCCTTGATAAAGTGGTTGGCCTGAAGGATTCTTCAGAAAGTCAACCACTTTATCAAGGCTATTTGAAGACTATATATATAGCAGGGTATTCTCATTCCAACTCTGTAAAACATTTCAAGTTTGTATAGGACAACTACAATTGTTTACTGCGAAGTAAACACCCCTATTGCCCGACGACATGATCGTCCGTTCGCTCGTCTCCTCCCTGCGTTTGACAGGACAAGATATCTTCGGCTGTGTTCGCATCCTCTTAACTGAAAAGGCTACCAAAAACGGGTATAAGCCTCTGTCTCTAAAGAAAGTCTTTAAAAAATTTCGTCCATTTTGAACTAGCCATAAAACTGCAACACTGCATTTTAAAGTTAGCTCGAGATTTTAAGGCACAACAACTTGATCCCGTCCTCAATTTTTAGACGTAACCGCTAGGATTTCAACAACCCGAGCTGTAAATTTGCAAGCAGGTCAAAGAACTATATTTTGCTTGATTCACATGGTTCACTGGCCATTTCTTGACTAGAGGACTTGTAGACAAGAATATTAAAAAATTCGGCATTATATTTGATAATACTTGTTTGTCACTGAAAGGAGTACAAACGAAGTACATTAACATTATACAGGCTTACTACTTCAGCACAACTGGTCGAGTTAGAGCTTATAGCAAACTGTCGCCAGAATTGATTACCTCAAGAGGTGTTCGCTAGAGTTTTCCACTCTCTCTCCTTTCTTGTTTAACTTTATCGGACTTCAGTGATTCGGCTGGTATATTCTCAGGTCCTTCTGCTTTCCCACTCTTGATTTGTCTGATGGCCTGCCATCCTGATCTCTTCAATCGTTGGAGTGATATCTATAGGAAGGTCTGTGTGTGTTGCTTCGGTGTCCAGTGGATTCTGTGGAGCTGGCCTATTCAAGAGTCTCTCGAAGTGTTTCACCCATCTTTTCCTCTGTCCTCGAGTCTCAGTGATTGGCTTGCCTTTTTGTCCTTGGTCAGTCTCTCTGGGTTACTATATCTCCCTGCCAATTTCTTCGTTGTGTCATGTAGTTGTTTCATATTCTCTTCTCTTGCAGCTTTTTCCGCCTTCGTTGCTAGTTCTCCCATGTATTTCTGCTTGTGGGCTTTAATGCAGTCCTTTACTTCCTTGTTTGCATCTGCGGACTCTGCTTGTGCCTTGACTATCTCTGCTCGTGTTCGACTGTTGTTGAGTGCTGTCTTGTTATTCCTTTCTTGCATATTGTCCAGGGTTTTTATAGAGAACCATTCCTTATGATAATGCTTCTTGCGACCCAGAATCTCCTGACACGTTGAAGTTAGTGCTTCTTTGATCCCTTTCCAGTTGTCCTCCATCATAGTTTCTTGTTCTTTCAGTAGATCCTGTAAAGCGAGGAACCTGTTGTTGAAAGTTATCTTGAATTCATTGAGTTTGTTAGTATCTCGAAGGAAGGCTGTATTGAACATTTGTAATGCTATTCCTTCAGTTGCCCAATGCTTCTTTAGCTTCCGTTTGATGTTGACAGCCACCAGGTGATGATCTGAAGCTATGTCAGCTCCTCTCGTGGTCCTCACATCTTCCACTGACATTGTTAATTTTTGTTGATGCAAATATTATCTATCTGGTTCTGTGGTGTGGTATGATAAGGTCCATGTAGCTTTGTGTCTGCGTTTGTGTGGGAATATTGTGCCTCCTATAATCAGTTTGTTGAATGCACATATATTTGAAAATCACCCCATTTTCATTTTTCTCTCCTAGTCCATGTCGTCCAATTATATCTCTAGATCCAGTGTTGTCCACCCCGACTTTGGCGTTTAGATCTCTCATCAGGATGGTGAGGTCCTTTCGTGGGCACTTCACTATGATCGATTGCGGCCTCCATAGAACTGATCCTTAATGTCGTCGTTGCTATCATTGGTGGGTGCATAACATTGGATAACATTCATTGTGATCCTCTCCTTCTTTGTTTTGAATGATGCTTTGATGATCCTCGATCCATGAGATTCTCATCCTATAAGTGCATTTCGTGCTTGTTTGGACATCATCAGAGCTACTTCCTGAGTGTGTGGAGCATGTTCCTCCTCGTGACCAGAGTACAGCAGCATCTCCCCCGTATCTATCCTTTGCTTTCCAGGTTGGGTCCAATGAGCTTCGCTGATTCCAAGTACTGCCAATTTTTATCTCCTCATTGCCGTTGCAATTTGACTGGTTTTCCGGGTCTTCCACATTGTCCGGACGCTCCATGTACCTATAAAAGGTGTTGCTCTAGTTGTTAGAAGGGGCATCGGTCTCGTGACTTCCGAAGAAGCTCGGCTTTCATTGTGAGGCGTCATAATTCTTCCTTCAACTCCGAGGACAGAGTTTAAATGGTTTAAATTATATATTCTAGTTAGCGGTTTTTTAGCAAGGTTTTTTACAGGATGAAATTGTCGACATCATGCCCAACCCTCCTCCTTTACCCGGCTTTGGACGGGCATTAGGCCTTGAAGAATTACAGGCGAAATTATTTCATTCAGATGTGATTATTCCAGATTTCGTATTTTTGTGCTGCCTTACTCAAGTGTTGATGACTTCAGAACTATTGGTGGGTTAGGGTATGAGATTAGATGTCATTTGAATTTAGTCTTTGCAGAGAAGCCTTGCCAAAAACATTTGAGCAAAGATTTTTCTTTCGTCTCAGTTCAAATAAATACCGGTGGTTGATTTACGCACCACTACCTGATGATTTCGCAAGGTTTTTTATGGCTATATGATGAGTTGTCTCCGGACTCTAATTCCATAGCTGTCTAAAATGCAAAATGTTTTAGGTATTCAATCACTATTTTAATAATGACTCAACTAATAAATCCCTTTAAAAATTATATCACTCTTTAGATTTATTCTCAACAATGAGTAGAATTAGGACATCTCTTGAAGTTTTAAGTCTTGGATTTGGATTGTTCACCGCAGAAGCTTTGTACTCTGGAAATGAGCACTTTTATAAAGATTGGTTTTTACCCACTGCCCGTCTGTTAGTCCGTGATGGTGAAACTGCCCACAATTTATCAGTTTACTTAGCAAGTTATGGTTTTATACCACATAAACAACGAAACTCATTCCCTCAACTCAAATGCAAAGTTTTTGGACTTGAATTCGATCATCCCATAGGATTAGCTGCAGGTTTTGATAAAGATGGAAAGGCATTTATGGGTCTCTTAAATGCAGGATTTTCACACATTGAAGTTGGAACTGTCACGCCGAATCCTCAGCTGGGTAACGCACGTCCTCGTATATTCAGATGGACCGAGAAAGAAGCGGTAGTAAATCGGTAAGGATAATTTTTTTCCTCTGTAAAGTAACTGTATGAATCTGATTAACAAAAGATCACTTCAGATACATTCTCGGACCAAAGCATTTTTAATCTTTTTACCGTATGTCTCTAAATCCCTGCCTTAGCAACAACCTCACCGTAAGCATGTATTTCCTATAATTACGGCTACTTAGGTAGTCGTAAACTAACTCTATTGGATCATTTTGCTTTGCAACTGCTAGTATAATTAGTTATAAGTAGGTATGCAGAATTTTATGATGAATAGTAAGAACTTAATATGCCTAACTGTCGACTACTTTTTCGTATGGTCTTACCAATTAGAATTTTTCTCCCTTAAGATCCATAATGTAGAGAATTTTGTAGCCACTTATGGCTTTTGGTGTGATAGGAGTGTTGTGTCCGTCTAACGCAGTCTATGCACCATGAACCGTCCAGCATTATTCTTTTAGCAGCTCATAACAACCTTATCTAAAATATGATTTACTCAATCTATTGTAATGAACAACTCTAAATGGAAAGTTCTATTAGGCAGATAATGACATTTATGAATAATTTATGTACATACTAGCCGAAGCAATATTATCGTAAGTATTGATCTTTGTTTTATTGCTTAGTTGGCATTATTCTATTTGTCTCACTCTCAGTCCTTACACCTATGTGAACTCACGGTCTATACTTCTTACATTTAAGCTTTTATAAACAAACGGACATCACCAACTTTGAAAACCTGGTTCAAATGTGTGTCTGCTCGTGGCCATACCAGATTAGCATGGCGAGTTAAAAATAACAGAAGAGGTCGAAATAATGTGGTAACAATGATAAGATAGAAGACTAATTCTTGGGAATATGGTTTGAAAAGTGATGTGCACTACGCTAATATATTCACAACTTCGACTCCAATATAATGAATCATACTGCTCCTATCCTTTTCGTCCCTTCCCAGCTAACTGGAGAGAGAAGTCCGACTTCGTAATGAAAACTTCAATGACGACTCTAATATAATTAAAAATACACTTAAAGTTATTCGGTTTCACATCAGTTACAGTAATTAGGACTTGTGAATTAAGTAATTGTCACTAAACACAATTGTAGTAAACGTTTATTGAAAGTTTACAATTCATTTAACAAAAATGTGTTGAAGTTGAGCTTACATTCACTTTAATCGGCATTGGTTTCCTTCCTCATAAGCTGTATTTAAAGATGGCACATAAAAAAAGACATATTGTAAAGGTATTTATGAAGGGATACTGTAATTCATGATAAAGAGTAAACGCAACTGCTGCATTGTAAACTATTTTAAACTATATTACCCAGTCTTCAACCGCAGTTCACAGTTATCATATGGACCCCAACCAGGTAGTGTACGTCTACCAACATGGTTCAGACCTAAACTCAATGAATTCATGCATCAATGCCGTGCTTTTGTTTATCCGCCCTTAACTTTCTTTCAAGCTACTTCTGCACTACCAAACATCGCTTGTCAAGGTAGGCAATAGTTGGTCCTATGTAGCATATATCCTAACCGTATCAATCAATAATTTCCAATCTCATCAACCGGTTTGTAACTCGCCAATTACCCTATGTCTAACCTCAACTTTGCCCACTCGGTTGTTCCATAAAACGCCAACAGTGTTTCAAATACACCTATGATCCTAAACCTCCAGTTAACATATGTCTACTTCCATAGGCCATGTTTTACAGCCATAAAGTAAAATAGGGAAGACTGTCAGACACTATAGATACCGTTTGATTGGGAGACAGATATTTTAACTCCGTCTGTAACCCTCCTAAGGTTACTGCTAGTCCCAATCCCGAATAAAAGAGCAGGGTTGAGCATGAGGTCATCAACTTCATCCCATGGAAAAAAGACTCTGACCATAAAAAATCATTTAAACCACTTGAACTCTATCATAGTTGAAGAATCTCCATTTATAATAGATATGATCCCTCATGATGAAAGCCGAGTTTCTTCGGAAATCATGAGGCCAGAGTAACAATTATTATAGGTACATGGAATGTCCGAACAATGTAGGATACCGTAAAGACCTGTCAAATGGCTGTGAAAATGAGGAGATAAAACTTGGTGGTTCTCAAAACAATTGAAACCCATTGGGCCCAAGCTGGACAGAAGAGATTAGCATCGGGAGAGGTGCTGTTGTACACACAAGTAATTGCACTGATCCCCTCCAGAGAAGCACGAAAAACACTTATAGGGTGGGGAATCTCATGGATCCGGAATCACCAAAGCACCCTTCAAGACATGTCATTAATTCAGCTGTTGAAGCAGAATATTCCTAAAGCAACACGTCGCATTTGGAGAGGGGAAAATGCATCCCAAACATCCTAGTATTGTTGCTCAAGGCGACCAAAAGACTAGATTCTGTCAGAGTCTCCACGAAACACGACTGTCAACTGCGTATTCTAAGCCGATAAATAAACATTCTAGGCGGATGTCAACCCTTGAAAAGTTAGGTGGTTTTATTTCTAAAAGGACATATATGATGAAGTTAAATAAAAAGGGGGATAGTGGGCAACTCTGAAGAACACTTGAGGTTGATAATTTTGATTACGGTTCTCACACTCGACCAATAGTGTTCATGTAGGACGGTTTATATACTTACTTGATACTCCATTCAATGACTAACATTTCCACAGAACCACCTAGTCAACAGGGTCGAATGCTGCCCCAAGGCCAAGGAACACCACTGTAGCTGAGCGTCCCCCTATGCTATAAAATCTGACGGAAAGTAAATAGTTGACCTACAAACCCACTTCTGGGTCTATAACCAGCTTGTTTTTCTCGGGTTTGCTGCCCATTACTACCCACGATCATTGCGTAAACTTTCTTTTAGTTTACGTTTGAGTTGTCATCGCTTTTTGTTGTGCTCTGAGCCTGTTAGAATGAGTTTTCGAATATCTACCGATTCAGTGGACACCCCTGAAATCCATTAGTCTTCCGTAACTTTATGATTCAAGTTGTCGGTAGATATCACCTCTGTATTTGCGGCTGCGTACATGTCTTTCCAGGATAAACTGTTCTTTTACGATCGACTAGATGTTTAGCCGATTCTGCGCTGAGTGTATCCTTGACCTTCTCATCTTCGAATTAATATCTAAAGGACCTTCCTTCTCTGAGTTGCTTAAATCCAGTTAAATCCGTTCTCCCACTAGAGCATGATCAGAGTCTAAGCATGTACTCCAGTTGGAGTGGCAGTCCTCTATAGAGCCTCTCCAGCTCTGGTCGATGGTGATATGATCTACTCGTGTCCATCATCATGTTGATGTTGGGGGTTTCCAAGTTATACATTGTTTTTGTCTATGCCTAACGTTTGTACTTACTAGTAATAATCGATTGTTTCAGCAAATGGTCGCCGGTATTTGTTCTCATTGATAGAAGGCCATGAGACCTATCTAAGTGTTTTTATGCTTGACTTAATCTATCGACTCAGGCTTTCAAATCACCCACTATGACCAATGCATCTGAGCTTCTGGCTTTCTGAAGATCATGAAGTTTCCTGTAAACTCATATTTTACTCCATCCGAGCTGCGGTCAATGTGGACATAGGCAGAAATGACGAAGAAGCAACCGCATACGTTTCTAACTTTATGAGTTCTTGTGCCAGTGAGATGGGCGGCATACAAGCAACTATCTATATGAATCTAGTCAGCAAGCGTTTGTCCAGCTTTTGACTTCGTGCTTTTCCTACACCGGCAAGACCACGAGAAGTTGCTGTTGGTTCTCCAGATACACGAAAGGTATATTGAGTTGGCTCTGTGTACTGTCTAGGTAAAGTCGAGTAGATCCTCATACTAGGATTCTGTATCCGTGTTTTGGACACACAGAATACATCTATGGCATGAGATTCTAAGGCATTAGCTTGTAACGCTTGTTGTTCAATTTGTGATAGCGTTCGGACATTGTAAGCTCTAACAAAATTTAAAGCGCGATATCAAAAGACATGGGATGGCATATTGTGAACACAAATTGTTATCATTAGTAGCACATTAAAGAAGTCAAATACATAAGATGAGTGTTGACAATAGGAGTCAAAGTGATATTTATTAATAATGGTGTTCGATTATGAATAAGACGATCTCGCATGTTGTTAGAACTATGAGGGTAGTCACTGCCTTTCGAGTGCTCACATTAAGGAAACGTATTTTTCCTTGAGAGACTTGAAAAGGAAACCGAATTAGTGGTGGTCTTCAAGACTTGGAAACGCAGATGCTTTGACTCGTTTAGACGAAAAATACCGGTATTTGGAATAAATTATATCTTTAGGTTGTGACGAAAACATAAATTGTACCTATGCTTTCGACATAAAGCGGATACTTCATTCTTAGCATACATACGTATGATAACGAAATAAGATGGCGATTAATTCTGCTTCGGTTCAGGCACCTGAGAAGTATCCTAGCCCTCACATAAAACGAATGATTTATATGGCGCATATCTATTTGGTGCCTCTTTGTACCAATGTTTATGTGTTTAAATAAATAATAAATGTATATTCGGTACATTATATAGTGTGCTGTTAATGCTGGAGTCTTTTACATTTAATATAAGACGTACCACGTACGTTTTTATGGACTGACTTTGAGATAAATCTGTCGTGTATCTCAATTTTACTAATTGATTACCGCAAGCATAACGGGTCGAGCGGGTTTCTAACCCTCTAACTAATATTTCGTAGTCAAACACTAGCCCACTGACCGGCAATTTTTACCATCTCCGCTGCCTTCATGCATTGAACCAGTTCTCCTGTCGCAATAATCGAATCAAGTTATATTATCTGTATTGTATTTTCCTATGTGTTACTAGTCTTATTCATTCATTTTCCATCCCGTTATCATCTCAGATGTGGGTTTAACAGTGATGGACATGATGCTGTATATGAAAGACTCAAAGATCGTCCATGGGAAGGTAGGCTAATTGTAAGTATTCTGATTTTAATAAATTTAGATATTCCTTCATATTTTTGTCATTGTATTTATTATTCATAGAAAACTTTCATTCAATTGATTTTCTTTCCTTACTCTTCTAAATTTGTTCGTAAATTCAAGTTTAATGATTGTTCAAAGTTTGCGGTTTTCATGTTAATCATGTATGTATGCTAACTTACTTTCTAAACTGTTTTAACAGTCAGCTTCATTTATGAAGCTCTGTCCATCCACGTAGTTCCAGTGTCGTACACACAATATGTGAGCATTCACGTGGATGTCGTGTATATTTAATAACTAGTAAGGTAGCTTATTATATATATATATATATATATATATATATATATATATATATAACATTTCGTCATTTTAACCTGTTTTAGGACGTGGTGTAATTGGTGTCAATTTGGGCTGCAATAAAACAAGTGCAGATCCAACTGCTGATTATGTGGCAGGTGTTCGGAAGTTTGGCGAAGTAGCTGACTATTTAGTAATCAATGTATCTAGTCCAAATACCCCAGGATTACGCTCCCTACAGACTAAGGAAAAATTACGCGATCTCTTATCTAAAGTAAGTTTAGCACATACCGAATACGGATATTGTTGTTTATTATAAATGTTTAACTCAATTTTCCATAAAATCCCAGCTTCGTTTGGTGATGACATTCAGGCTTAATCTCAAATAGCTCAGTAACTTGGAGCAATCTCAACAGTAATGCTGTTGAAACTTCCTGCTTTGCTCCTTGTGATGAGTAAGCTTTACTTTTGTAGAAAATAAACTATATATTATTCATGTTCTTAAACTGCATGTTCACATACTTTACTCTTCTAGTAATAATACAGCTTCTTCTCTATCATTTAATCATAGAAAAGTTTGGGTTTTTTTTGTAATATAGGTCAGTCAGTTATCTACAACGTAGAACCAGGCACATATATGCGTCGGTCCAAGTTGCCACATCTCATTAGCACAACAAGATGAACACCGAATTCACAGAAGTAGTTAGTTCAATGGTGGTAATATATAAAAGAAAGATTGTTTATAAGGATATGATACAAGGAGAAAGGATTAGTTCGTAGAAAGAAAGCTATAAAGTAATTTTAATCTCAAGGTTTAAAGGAAGATAAAGAGTGTATACACCTGCGCCATTGTGATCGATTCTAAGCCATGACACATGGAGTCTCCAACCATTGGTTACGATAGTCACGCGGACCCCAACCAAGTAGTCTGCACCTACCAACATGGCTCAGACTAGAAGTTAGTGACTTTATGGACTGATGCCACGTTTTAATCTAGTCGCCTGTTACTTTCTTCCATCTATCCAACACTAGTCAGCATTGCGCGTCGTGGTAATCGGTGTTCAGGCATACGTAACACGTGGCCCAACCATCTCAGTCGATGAAGATTCATGACCTCATCAACTGATTTACCACCATTCCCTAATACTCAGTGTCTAACCTCACTATTACTTACCTGGTGATCCCAGCAGAAGCGAGCAATATTTCTAAGGCATCTGTAATCCAATACTAGTAACTTACGATTATCTTCTACTCTTAATGGCCGCGTTTCGCAACCGTAAAGTAGAACAAGACGAACTGCTGCGCAGTATACTCGTTCTTTTATTCATAGACGGATATCTCGCCTTCACAATAGGTGACACAAGTTGGCAAAAATCAAACGAGCGTTTTATGATGTAATGCATTCGTCAGTAGCCCATCATGTAAAAAACCAAGTGATTAACTTGATTTCACAGTGAATTAAAACATACAGCATTTATTGAAAGCAATATCTTATTGAGAAATACTTAAATTGTACATTCTCCCAGTTCAGTAGTTCGTTTTGATTGTTCTTACTTGTCATTGAAATTTGTTTAACACTGCCATAGGAATAAAAAAACGGTATTTATTTTTTATTATTCAATAGAATTTCTTACTCTAGTTATTTAGGCTTAGTATTATGAAGCTCTTTATAAGATGGTCATGTGTTGATTTCCTCTGTTCAGCTGAATGAAATCGCGGATGCTTTATAATTCCAGTTGATATTCATATCGGTTATATAGATGTATTTATACTTTTCATGACTAATTTTATCAGTCTACTGTATTTTATCAATGTATAAACATTGAATGACTTATACTTAGTATTGTTTGTTTGGATCTTATCATTGATGTTTTTGGACTGCTACTGGTTAGTCTCTAATTGGCATATGTGCATACTGTGCGTATTGCCTCGATATAGCCTAAATTCACAAGCATGGTAAGCAAAGATGGATAGTGGTTAGCAGTGGAATCCAGGACGCGCGTGCAATTACCCTTCCCCCCGTTGCACAAGCAACCATCTATCAGGACTGCACTGGCCAACTGGATAACTCAATAGCGTTTGAAGCGAAAGGTACTGAGTTCGAATCCCGGACTGAACTCATCCTCTCTGAGATGCAGATACTGCCAGCTGACGAGCCCCAAATAGGACGAAACGCGCGTCCTGGATTCCACTGCTAGCCACTATCCATCTTTGCTTACCACGCTTATTGAATGACTTTGTATATGAAATATTAAAATGATAATCCTATCAGTTTGATTATTATTATTGTTCAATACTTTTCTTAAAACAAACTTATATTTGACATCAGTTTTCTATATTTCTTGTTCTAATTGCAGTTGATTGGTACATCATTAGGAATAATTTTACAAACTTAGATATTCAAAGTGTTATTATATACTACTCAATAACTTTATCAGTAAATAAAATGGTGTAGGCTTTTTAAAAATTTCTGTTAGATCGCATATATCATGGGATTATAACCAGATTTACTTAATAGTTACGCTACCTAATATCTTGAGTATGTTACCCAATAAAAATAATTCTTGAATATTTTATTTTGAAAATAATCTCTTCATAGGTTCTAGCAGCCCGAAATCAATTGTCGAAAAAAACTCCTATTTTGTTAAAAATCTCTCCAGATGAAAATGACCAAAATTTAAAGGATATAGTGGAAGTCGCTTTGGATTCGAAAGTAAGAATATTTATATGTAATGTGTAATTCACTTGTTTTGATTATTATAATATTCTATCCCTAAATAGTTAAAATATCAAATGAAGACTATAAAATCCAAGTCAAGTAAATGATGCTAAGCATTTTGAATCTAAGTCATCAATAATGCACTCAGAATCATGAAAAACTTTTGTGTAAACCTGTAGATCTGAAAAACTTGCCTAATCACAATGTACTAACATTTTTCGAAAAAAAGGCTTTATTCCTTTATAATCTAGTAAATAAAGTCATAGATATCTATATTCAAGGTCCATGGAATATTTGTGGTATAACGGATTGTTTAAAAAACTTTTTCTCAGGTATACTACGATAAAACGTTAATACAACGATAAGACTAGTCACGTTATACCAGAATCAGGATTCACGACTCAGTATAGAGAACCAGATTAACACCAGATGGTACTTTATTCAATACAATTGCAAACAGTCACTATCAGCCAATCCGGAGTAAAAATCAATGACAGGAAGGGAAACCACATATTTAATATTCAATTAAGCTAAGTGCCTGTTTGTTCACGCTCAATCACTAATCATATTTTATTTTCACTACCACATTATCACTTTGTATGAACTTTTTTTATAGCTATAATCAAGTTAATGGTGAAGTTTTAGTAGAATATTTTAGGAAATTAACTTTCTGTCAATAAACCGTTCATCAAAGCTACTTTTAATTTGACTCCTGACGATTGATATCATGTTTGCATAGTTTATGTTGTGTCTGGGGTCTTCCTGCCTATACTTGATTATCGGGTACCATTGTAATTTCCATGATGTGGAGTGAAAACACAAAATATGATACAGATGTAGACTCTCTAAAACGAGACCTCTAAACAGGTTGTCCGAAGCTGTTGTTGTTAAACCAAATATATTCATATACATACTGATTTTACCATTCACTTGTTGATTAGTCGATAAACATCGTATGAATGAAACGATACAGAGTTACTACAAAACAGAAAAAGTTCAATGAGAGTAATACGAAGAATATAACTGTCACACTGGACAAAATTTCACACCTATCATACTGGTATAAACTTTTTGACCAGAAGGTTAATAAACTGAAATCGTCTTAAAAACCGATTGTAGAAGAAACTACCATTGATGTTTAGTAATTGCACACAGGTTCGAACCCTGCTCCTTGATTACTTTTGTATAAACATCCAGATAGTAGCATTAACTCTAACACAAATTATGACTCAAAGGCAAGTACATAAACCTATACTTAATGAGTAATTTACTAATAATGACTTAGGTTGTTTCCATATCATTTCATGCATCCATAATTAACATTACACATTTCTTCAATTTTTAGACTCGAATAGATGGTATGATAATTTCAAACACCACACTTACAACTTATGAAGAGGCTGTAGCTTGCGGTGCTGCTCCAATACCAGGGAACAATAAACAAAATGTTGTATATGGCGGCTTAAGCGGCCGACCATTATTTGAAAAATCAACAGATTGTTTAAGGAAAGTTTCTGCATTAACCAAAGGTGCTATACCCCTGATCGGTGTTGGTGGTATCAGCTGCGGTGAAGATGCATTGTCCAAGTTGAATGCCGGTGCTAGCTTAGTGCAATTATATACAAGTTTTGTTTATCAGGGACCGCCGGTTGCTCATAAAGTCGCTAGAGAAATTAATAAATTAAAAATGACATCTTAAACTCTTGACTAAAAACGTGCTTTTTCTTTCTAGTATAGGAATATTTGTGTTACATTGAAATAAAAATGATTTATACATTATCTTAAATCGAGTTTATTTTGGAAACAAGACTAGGTCAAATTTATTCTAACAAAAATGTTTGAGTTCTTTGTAACAATATACTCTCACGCTCAAACAGTAATGTGATAGCTGTTTTGTTTCAATCCGCGACTCATTAACAATTCCTGTACTCAGACGGCTGTATGACACTTCTTGATTCTCAATGGACTTTACAGTTGGTATCACCTCGTAATGCAAATTATCACCAGACTAATCGTATTGCTGAGAATTGCTTTCGTAAATTATGTACTTGATATTGAGATGGAGGATATCTGTAACTCAGTTTGACGATTTCAGGTGTTGTGTGTGCACTAAAACTACTGAGCCTTGCTTGATCGTATCGAAGTTCCGCTGATTGATGCTCATACGTTAGTCTTCTTTGGGGCGAAACAAATGAGAGGTACACCCTATTCATTATTTGTTAATACCTAGACTTCATAACATTAGAGTTGCTTAAGACATTGTTATTCCATTTGCATCCAATACTTGTTCACAATTATTGACCGGTATTAGCAAATAATAAATGGGATATACCTCACAGTTGTTTCGCTCCCATAGCCTTCGTTTCGAATCACAACTAATCAAAATTCCCATAATTTCCTTGAAGAGATTCGAACCAGGTTACCGGGAGAAATCTTGCAATTACTTAAACCTTAATCCCTCTCATTTTTCGGTGTTTTCTGCGTATTTGACCCAAAATCTCTGTCAAACTATTTGTTTATATAAAGAGTAACTGTTGTGTGCAGTCACCAAATAAAAGATCGTTTAGTCATATTATTTATTTTAAGTCCGTCTAATATATATTTAGTCCGCTTTTACATCCTACTTTAAATAACACCATGTAGCTTAACTAGTTCTCATTTTCTTGAAAAGGTGTTATTAAATGGACACTAAAAATTTATAAACCTACCGGTTGGTGGTAAACATCGAACAAAGTGAGAACATGTTCAATGGTCATGCGAAAAACTATTGATCATTTGTTGTTTTAATTAATTGGTTCGAAATTTCTATTACTTGAGAAATTAAACGATAGAGTTTTCTTGGCTCTATTGTGTTGTATGGTAACCGCCAAACAACAAAAGAGATATATGAGAATTAATAAAACAAAGCAACAAAGTGATTGGTAGTTTACAACAATGTTCCAAATAATTTCATTATTTATTTATAAAAGACAAATAAACATTAGTGTCGATAGTGATAATAATGATAACAATACTGACACACAATGACTAGAAATAATGAACAAAGAAAATAGGGAAAAGGAACGATGTCTTTACATGGTGTATAAGGGGAATTACCTGGGATAAAAATTACAAATATATAATTACCATTGATACTACATTGTTCAAATAGATTTCAGCTCACAGAGATAAAACAAAAAAGAGAAATTACAATGTGACAAATAAACAAACAGAAACGCTGTGTTAAATAAATAAATGATGATATAATTATTATTATGACGGTGATGATGATAGTAAATGCCTATGAGATATCCAAAAAAACAAATTGGCATTAAACAAGAGTTTAAAAAAATAGTTCTGAAGCAATGTCAGCAAAATATAATAACAAATCAATAGAACTGCACGATAAACTGAATGTTAGAAATGAATGGAAGAATCTTTTCCATCCCCCAGCAAAAAACGGCAACAATAGATATCTTTCAATGTTAAATAACAATAACAAAGATAATAAAAATTGTTAATTATTGCTGCGATTAAGATTGACACAAGTAATAGTCTATTTTACAAAGATTTATGACAGTAAAACGAGAAGAAAGAACGAACTGATTTATGAAGGTAAGATATATATTGTCTCATCAGTGATGATGAATGTCAGGTCCAGAAAACAAGAGTATTTCGTTCTACATATCTCTCTTGTGCTCGGTCTTTACTTCTTTTTTCAATTCAACGAATGTTTCTCTGAAAAGAAGATTCAAGTAAGGCAGAAATGAGTATGTTAAGGGTGAAAACAATACACTAGAACTGGCTACAATCCAAGTAGACCAGTTCATCAACCAAAAAATGATTTGTCGTAGAAATCAAAATAATCTAGGAAGATTGAATACACTTATAGTAAGGTGTATAAATTTTGAGAGGTGAATTGATTTTCACCGAATTTCTACAACTAAGTAAGCTACTGTTTGCGATCCTTCACTGTCGATAAGAATAAACTCACCTGAAAGAAAAAACGAGACTTAGTATTTATTATTCAGCAGTCACCAACTTTAAACAATCACTTATCACAGCGGTGTAGTTGGACAGAGATCCATGTTTTTTTCACAAAACTGATGGTTTATGGTAGATAAATGATTAAGTCACAAAATTTTCTAGGTGTTTAATAAACAGCCATTTTATTTAGAAACAAGACTGAAGGATTTAAAAATGATAATGATATGTCATTGGTATCAGCAATTCTTTGTCACCATAAGAAATGGTGTAGTGAATAGAACACTAGTAGGGACAATCGAATGTATTTAGACAAAAGTTACAGACTATCTCACTAAATTCTGATAACCATACAATGAACAGTTAATTAGCAAATTAACAACCAATTGTCTCAATCTTCACTGTTCCTTCTGTAAATATCAGTTCATCTTCTCTAATTCCATTGTTCATGCATTTTCCCACCAATTGCGCATCATTTCAGTTCTTTCCTTATCGGTCTTCTGTCAAAATACATTCTATGTCTGACCATCGCCATATACTACTTATATGGATATAAGTAGACCACACTACGATGGTACCAAAAATAAACTAATGAAATATAACCTATACCGTACGTTTTACTAGGCTAAACAGCTATTTTACACTGAATTATTTCTCCAGGGTTTCTGAGCTATTATTATTTAGTGATGAGATATATCGAGCAGACGACTAGTAATTTCCTTTGCTTATATATAAACTTGTGAACTACGTGGACGATTACATTATCCAAAGTAAATAATCCTATGTGCAACATTAAACTTATAATCCATAAAGCGTTCTTAGAGTGACCTTCATGTGCATTGATGAGATCGGTGAATTTCTTTCAAACCGTCTGCCATTATAATCATATAACTTTAAGTGTATTGTATGTAATAGGTACTTAAGAATTGATAAATTGATGCTGTGGACAGTTACATGTAACCTTTCAAACCAACGCTTAGTGATTCAAAATGCCTTTCAGGGTTACATCAGTAGATGACGAATACACAAACACTCGAATGTAGAAAGTTTATTATCTCGGTATATACGAAGCTTCATCAAGGAATATTGTCTAGATGAACAATGAGTTATTCCATTCAACTATTTGACTAAGAGGATTAAACTATTCATCAGCTCCTCCCTGATACATATGGTCTGTTCGGTAAATATGCAAACTGACCCATCAAGATTGTTACTTTCAGAAAATAACTATACAAACAAACAGTCTTGTTGGACTAAAACACCATTAATCACCTTGAAGAAGTTTGTCTTATCCTAAAAGACCCCAATTATACTTCAATAACACAAAAAGGCAACAGATAATCCACTAAAAAATATTTGATAATATTTATGAACTTACAGCATAGACAGTAATTCAATAGGAGATATATACCATCATGAATGTGAACGGATGAAACATGTTATCATTTTTTCTATCATTTAGCAATAGATAACAATCTTGATTACTTTATAATTAGAAAATAATTTGTAAAATGAACATGAAGCTGAATATAATGATATACTCTGAGTACAAAAGAGATAATATTAAAACAAGGGAGGTAAATACATTCCAATCACAAATTCGATGAATATCAATTTTATTGATGTCTGAATGATGATACAATGGTAGCTGTTGTTGTTGTCTTTGTATTATCATGATGATTAGAAAATACAGATTTCAATGTGTTATTACTAATATTATTCACGAACAGTGAAAAACCAGCCATGTTTCGTACTGACGACTGATTACGAGTAACCTAAAATTTATAAGTAAGCGTTAATTTTTACAAAAAACAAAAAAAAAACTCAAATAACAGTAAACAAAAGGCTGAAAAAGTGCTACACTATAAGTGTACTTAGTCATAATGGCCACATATTGGTTGTAGAAAAACGCCTAGATTGTAGTGCTTGAACTATTCTCTAAGCTACTGCATTATAATAATGCTTAACGGATAAAAATGCATAACGTTCCCCACGTTCATCCCATAACGCAGAAGAAAAATTGCTTTACTATCCGAAATGAAGACATAAAAGTGGTGAATATTTTAGGCAAAAAAGTTGGAATAGAAATATTCCCCACGAAGAATAAAAAATACCTATAATTATTTATCACAAACTAACCTGATGTTATATTATGACTATAGAGTAAGATCGGTATTAAAAAAAGACTCCGAGACTATAATTTATGAACGAACCAATCATGTATAAGATAACAGGTTTCGGATTTTGGCTCAAAATTCACTCATCCATTGGGCAAAATATTGCTTTGGCATTATAGCTGATGTCGTCAGTTCGTGATGAAAACTATAAATCTCACTTCTAGCCTTAACTGTCAACGGTAAATCATAATTCTAATTCCTCACACTGGTTTATAACTTTCATTTGGTCGTAGTTATTATGTCGATACTCTCAAGGTCACTAAGGCGTCGCTCAAAGGCCATCCATAAATTATAGTCTCACCAAAAAACTAGTATACCACAGTGGTGATCGACCTATTATCCTACATTTTTTCAAGTTCTTTTTAATAATGAGTTTGTTCACGATAATGACGTTAACACGGCAGTATGATATACAGCTAATTTTTTTGTATACAGTCTTAGTGATATGAACTACCTAACAGTTACTTAGTAGATAAAGACTTTCGTTTTAGGAACTTTAAATCGAATTTATTTTATGAATGATAAAAAAAATATTATCAGAGTGAGAAACTATTTCTCTACAAAGGTATTTGTATAGAATAAAATGATGCTTGAATATGTGATTTCATGACTAAAGACTTGATTATTAAATCCATTAAGTCATTGCTATGCTAGCAAAAAATAGAAAACAACGCAGTCCATAAGACTCGTATCTGAAAGACCTGTTATAACGAACGATTTGTCTCTGTATTTATCTTAAGCGCCAAATCTTCGAATCTAACTACTTATTGTTTAATTATATCTGACTGGAATGAATATTTATTTGAATGTGATAAGTCCTGTTAATGTAAATATCAGTGAGCAAGCGGATGTTGACAAGTTAAGCTACAATTACTGTATGAGATTTGAAAATATGGCAAAAATTTCCAGACCGAAATGGATGAATCAGGGTTTCGGTTTGTGAAACAAAAGATGAAATCTAAATACTTTAACAAACACCAAACAGTAATAAGATAAAAATCAATTAAAGTAGTGGTAAAAAGTTTCATCACTCGTTCTTCATTGTTCTATTGTTAAGAAACATCACTTAGTAGAAGATATACATAGACCGCAAGTATTCGATAATAAATATCTGTTTTACTGCCACTAATTTTGAGTTATGTTGTTAATGATCTATTTACAATTCCACATACAGATTAAACCAGTAATCAGTTAATAAGCAAAGATGGATAGTGGCTAGCAGTGGAATCCAGGAGGCGCGTTTCGTCCTATTTGGGACTCGTCAGCTGGTTGTATCTGCATCTCAGAGTTGATATGTTCACTCCGGGATTCGAACCCAGTACCTTTCGCTTCAAACTCCATCGCGTTATCCACTCGGCCACTGAGTCCTGATAGCTGCTTGCTTGTGCAATGGGGCGAAGTGTAATTCACTTAGTATTGTTTGTTTGAATTTTCTCACTATCCATCTTTGCTTACCATGCTTGTGAATTTAAGCTATATCGAGGCAATACGCACAGTATGCACATATGCCAATTAGAGACTGACCAGTTGCAGTTCAAAAACATCAATGGGAAGATTCAAACAAACAATACAGTAATCAGTAAGTTCATAAATTGATTTATCCCAGTTTGAAAAACGACTGATAATGCTCTCAAGTCTTATACTAATATATATATATATATATATATAGAAAAACGACTGATAATGCTCTCAAGTCTTATACTAATATATATATATATATATATATATATATATATATATATAATTACAGCATATATACGAATACATTTGATTCAACACCTAATAAGTATCCATTTTTCCAAGAATATCGAGGAAAACTATTTACTAATCAATAAATGTCCTAGTTAGATGACCACTAAATATTGTTTTGTTTGTTGACGATTTCTACGTCTACTTATCTGATACATTCATGAATTTACATTATTTATCGATTCATTGAAAAGATTGATATTTTATAATGAAGTTCTAATTCATTTTAGCATTCTTCTACATGGACTAATAAAGCTTATTAACTCCAGGTATTAATTGTTATTAAAAGGTAGCGGATATATACTGAGAAAAATCATCGTCTTTTGATGGTGAATATGTATTAAGTTAATTGTTCATTTATGCTGTACGTTGCTCAGTACCGGATTATTAGAAAAGTACCTACAACCATAATTGCGATTTCCTAGCACACTACTCATGACATCATAGAAAAACATTGAGGATTGTTACTTAGTTTACGAAATATTATTGGCAGTAAAACATAAAAGGGAGTGAAAAGATTTATGCATACTTAATGTAATATTAAAACGTAAGGGATGTCAAAACAAAGAAATCTCTTTCACAACACTCAACCTGCAGAACTTCATACTGGAAAATTACAAGAAATACTTTGTGTGTTTCAGTTTGACTATTAAGAAATATAATGTAACTAATTAATTTTTTTTTAAAATCAAATGTTAATGTTTAGAACGTGAAAATTCCCATTGAACTGAAATCAGCTGATGAATGAAATCACGTTACCTATCCTATCAAGTGGTGTTTTTGTTCAATTCGCCTCCTATTTGATTAATCTTATTTATATAAATAGTTGGTGAAATAGGCAATCAGTTAACTAATAATTTAGAAAATTTAGCCTGCAAGCAACTCTGAAGCGTATATCAAATGTAATACGTGTACTGAAAATAAAT
Organism: Schistosoma mansoni; assembly: GCF_000237925.1. NCBI lineage: Eukaryota > Metazoa > Platyhelminthes > Trematoda > Strigeidida > Schistosomatidae > Schistosoma > Schistosoma mansoni. The sequence continues at coordinate 17,637,446 of NC_031497.1, forward strand.
TTCAAAGAATCAAATTTTAGGGCATACATTAATAGGATAACCATTGGATTCTGACACAAACGCTTAAAAAAATACCAACGTAAATTATTTCTAAGTTTATTCATTGGGCTCGGAAGCTACGTTGCAAACGTGAAGGGTAACAGTATTACAACCATGATACTGTTCAAGCAAAAGTAAACAAAGAGAGAAAAGTGGTGTGAACCCATAACTTATTATTTAAAAACCAACTGCGTTAACAATTAGCTTATCACTTTACAGAATTGATGGGAAGTTAAGCAATTATTATGAGTACATGAGATTTTTGTACCCGTGAACACGTTACTCTAAAAAAAATGTGTAATGTCAACATCGATAAATCCACTGAACGACACACACTTTGTAGGATAGGTTTCAAGTAGATCACAGCAGACTTATAAACACAATGACTAGATCCATATCTCTAAATATTAGCTATCTGTTTGACTATCACAATTTTCCTTTTCCATTCTATCAAATATTCTGGTTAAGACACTGAAAATATAAATTATGAGAAAAAATGTTTCCTTTCGATCACTTCTTAGTGAAGTCAGTACAATAATATATAGGTTTTTAAATTAACTATAAAATCCATAAGTCTTGGTTATTTGAATCTTCCCATTGATGTTTAGGACTGCAAATGATCAGTCTCTTTCGACATATGTGTACCCTGTGCGAATCGGCTCGATTGGAGTCCTAATTATAAATCGGAAGATCCAAACAACCAATACAAATGGATTAAACTTTATTCCACTTCACAAGTTAGTGGCCATCTGGACTTAGTAGCTAAGTGAATAACGCTAGGGTGTTTGAAGAGAACAGAAATGGGTTCGAGTTCCTGAATGAACATTAACTCTGGGGCGCAAATAAATCCAGTTGGCGCGGCTGAAACAGGACGAAACGCGCTTCCTGGATACAACTGCAAGCCATCACCTATCTCTAACTATAAAATCAATGCGAAATAAGTAGTGGTATATCAATTTGGCAATGTATCTTTAATAGTAGTAATTCAAAGTCCATATAGCAGGTTAGTTATTACAAGTAGTTACGTGAGAAGATTTAAGTTTGAAACTAAACAGTTTATTATGTCTTAAGTGTTATTTGTCAAATTCAAAATACAGAATTAATTTTCTATTTTCATCCGTCTCAATAAAACAAAAACAAAAAACAATCGTAACAGAATGATATAAATTAAAATTATTTCGTGAACCCTCTCCAACATCATACAATTTAGAAATATAACAGTAATAATGATTTAGAACCGCTGTACATGCTTTAAATTATATAGTTGGAAGAAATCATCATCAGTGAATACATACAAAAGCATAAATAAATATGGAATAATTATAAAGTATTAAAATACTAAATAATGTGAAAATACTAGGGGGAAAAATTGAAAACATAATCGAGATGAATATCCAGTAAAGTCAAATTATTGTCAACTGTCAAAATGAATAGAGATTGAACATAGAAACAAGTAAAAAAGCTCAGATATAAAAAAAACACAAGAATCAACGAAGAGAATACAAATTCCTTGAGATTGTGAGCTAAGATTTCACCTTATTAAACAGTAAAAACTGAAGTACATAGCGTGAAAATATGAAGAACACTGAAAACAGCATCTACTTTAAAGTGCATAAATTTGATTTTACCCTTTTAACAGAGACAGCTTCAGAAATACCTAATCAATCTGAAATTATCTGCTTATTGATTAATATAAGGTATATTGAATGAAATATGTGATTGATTTGCTAAATACTAAACTAAACCCACTTATTCAACGTTAAATGTTAAACTATGATATTTTTTTCACTTAACAGTCAATTAAACACCGACATTTTATGAGAAACAATAAGGTAAATATCATACTGATATTCAGCTGACCCAAAATTACCAGATAAATATTCTAAACGAGTTAATATGTAACTTTGATTGGAAAATATTCATATAGCTATTATTGTAGTGAACGAAGACTTAGTTGGGAAAACCAATTTATTATTTAATGCAAAATCAGACAGTGCCTTTGTAAATCATGAAAATCATCATTTGTATATCATTTGTACATCTCCCTTTAATTTTCCTTTACATGCTTCATTATTCTTCGATCCAGTTGTTATTTCGACTGCTATCCGTTTTTCTTTCTATTCTTTTTATTTCAATTTTCTCTTGATAAGCATTCAAGTTCCTATTCCTGTCACAAGCTACTTATGCCTGTCCGCATTAGTAGTGCACACCACATTACGATCGTTTATCATGCAGATACAAATAATGAAGTAAAATAACATGAATTCACTTTATTTCGTCAAGTTCTCATCAACAGCTTACAAACCGAAGCAGTTATAGTGATAGAACAAAAAGAAAGGCCTACGTTCTATTCCAAGGACATACAACAAAAATTTTCAGGTCAATAGGATTAGCGGCTTTTAACAGTGCCCTAGTAAAACATCTCTGTGACACAGAGCATCATGTTGATAGATTGCCCTCAAATGCTCTGGTACGGACGAGAGTGGGAAGAGTCAGCTCTCCCTCCCGAAATCCTCTCACATGACCACGTGCATACAACCGCTGATACGGAATTCACACTCACTGCGTTCTTGCGGTGGGGAAGTTGTTTATGAAATCGAGAGGACGAAAAGCGAATGTCCGACGCTTTAACCGGGTTAGTGGACACGAAAGATTCACCTAGGGGAGTTGGGAAACCCTGATTTCAAACCGATAGTGCACATGGGCCCCAGGATCCTGAGGGAACAAATGGCGTATGAACCAATTGTTGGTCACCTGCTACCAAAAAACTGCATCTCGTAACGTTGCTCTACTACTCTGTGGATCAGACCTTTAGGTCGAATGCTTGGGTGTGGCCCCCTAAGAAAATCACCTACCTCGGTCTGGCAACCCGGGCAGTATCACAGCCCACACACAAATCAAGTAACTTGTGTGGTGTATATGTATTCGTTGCCGCTTTGTACCAATATTCATGTGTTCAAGTAATAATAATAAAGACTGAAATCTTTCAGCATCATCAATCCGGTCAAATTCCATTCTTCTCAAATTGACCGAAGTCATAGACATCAAACAACTCAAGGTGAACATATGTATTCAAAACAAAATTGTTGTATACCTTTCCTTATTATGTTGACTTGATCGGCAGTTTATTATATCACTTCTTTCAAATGCGTAACTTTATTATTTTCTCAGCTCATATTACTCTTAATTTATTTTATCTCTATGATCTCTTGTTACTATGTCTGATGATCTAGAATCTTCTCCCATGTATTATATTTATTTAAGACAATCTTTATGTGTCTTTACTCGCATTACTCCACGATGATGATACATATCCAGTTTTAATGTTATAATTATGTAAGCTTTACAATAAATTTGATTCTTTGTTTTAAATATTATAGTCTGTAAGCAGCTGATGAGAACTTTACGAAATGAAATGGATTCATGTTCTCTTCAATTCTTTGTTCATCCTCTCTGCAAGATGATATAGGGAACTAAATGTATAAAATCAATTAGACAAAAGTCAAATTTTCTACATAGGCTATTTTTATCATTCAGTAGTTATCCCCCAAAGTACATGAAGATCTACGTAAATCATACTTTATCATTTGTGATTACTGACAAAAGGATATATACATTAGGAAGAAATCTTTAGTCGAAATATGTAATAAGCTTATCGCATTTACATCTAATATATGCAGTCAGTCAGTCATAGTCAACATAGAACCTGCCACAAATGTGAATTGACCCAAGTTGATGCACTACACCAGCACAATGAAATGATTGTCAAAGTGGAAGTAAAAAAAAGTTAGACAGAGAATATAGTTTGAGAAAAAATAATGAATTCAGATGGTTAAAGGTATAAAACAAATTTGGGACGCACAAACTAAGGGACGATAACGATTGAATGCATCTATGTTATCGTGACTGATAATGAGCCATGTCAACCAACATCTCCAACCTTTGGTTACGATGCTGGCAAAACCCCTATCAAGTATTCTGGACTTATCAAAATCGCTCAACTCATCAGCCAATGACTTTATGGACTGATCCGATGTCTTATTTTGGCCGCCTCCAGCTTTCTTCGTCAACAAACATCGCCAGCTGAGGTAAATTATAGTCAGAGACATGAAACACACGTCCTAACTACCTCAGTCGATGAAGATTTATAACCTCATCAACCAACTTCCTACTTTTACCTAGTACCTAGATTGTTTAGATATGCGCTATAAAATCAAAGGTTAGCAGTTTAGAAGAATTTGGTTTCGCAACAAACTGTTACAGTCTGTCAGTCAGTCAGTCACAACGTAGAAATTCGTACCTACGTACATCAGTTCGAGTTGCCATACCACATTAGCACAGAGATGCAGCTGTCGATTCAAATCCCATAGTGGTAGAGGTAGTAAGAGTATAAGCATTATGTGAAAGATTAGGGTTTGAAGATGTTATTCAAGGAGTATAATCCAGTGAAATAAATTTGGAAGAGAAAAAAGAAAGGAACATGTAGGATTCAGAAGATTAAAATCTGACAGAACACAAAGAGTGGATGCACCTGCGCCATTGCAAACGATTTTGAGCCATGTCGTTCAAGGTCTCTATCCATCGATTGCTACCATCTCGCGGATCCCAACCAAGCAGTCTACACCTACCAACATGGCTGAGTCCACCAGTCAGTGGCTTAATGGATTTGTGCCATGTTCTGGTCCCTTCAGTGGCAAACACTGCCACAGAACCTCACGATTAACAGAGTCAAATGGATTTATGCCACGTTTCAGTCTGGCCGCACCTAGCTTTCCTCCGACCTACTCCTACACCGTAAAACAGCACGCGTCGGGTCAGTCGGTGGTTGGGAATACGTAGTACGTGTCCCAGCCATCTCAACTGATAAAGTTTCACTACTTCATCAATCCATTTGCCATCCTTACCTAGTACCCGTTTCCTAACAACTGCATTACCTACTCGGTGGTCCCAGGATATACGAGCAATGCTTCGAAGACACCTGTGCTCGGAAACTAGCAGCCTACGAATATCCTCTACTCTTATCGGCCATGTTTTGCTGCCATAAAGTAGGACGGAACGAACTGCTTCGCAGTAAACCCGTCCTTTGCTTGCTAGACGGATATATCGCCTACGCCATTAAATGACGCAAGTTTGTGAAAGCTAGTCGAGCCTTCTGTATCCGTGCTGAGACTTCGTCAAACACTGGACCATAAGGGCTGGTGAGACTCTCAAGATAAGTGAAGCGGTCTTCACGCTCAACTACTTCACTCCCTATCATTAGTTCTGGTGTCGATGCAACCCAATCCTGAAGTAACATTTTGAATTTGAGGGGGAGAATCGCATCCCGAACATGCTTTCATTGTTGCTTACGGTGGTCAGAAGACTCTGCATTTTGTCAGCGTCTTCACCAAATAGAACTATGTCATCCGCGTATTCTAAGTCAACAATTGAGTCACAAAGGTCTACTAGATAAAATGAGGCGTGTGACCTCTGGGATTGGCCTTTTTCTAACCCCCTACTATCGCTGTAGGAAACAAGTATCATTTCAGAAACTTACCTGACGAAAACACATTACTGTCGTCATACCCCAATGCAGTATAACTTGTTCCCAGAACATGAGTAAGGTGCTTTTAGTTTTACCGCTCCCAACAAACTTCACTGCCATTTTAGAATATAAATGGACAAGTGTCCCAGCCGATATAACTGGAATGTTACATTATGATAGGCAACCCCGACTACTGCGTCAAGGTACCATCTATAATGGGGTAACTTATGTCCCTTACATAAAAGATTAATTTATATCCATTAAATTAACTCCCAGGATGACGATGATGAAATATGAATCACGTCATATGTGAAAATACACAACGTATAAAATGCAGATAAGGTGATGGACATATACACATACATTTGAAAACGCTCAAGGATCCAAGTGCATAACTGATAAGGTCGAATATGTCAAAGTGTACAAAATACCGAAAAGATCAAAATGACTTCTGTCCAGAAACTAGAATAGTTTTAAACAGGTGTAATAACAAATAGTCACAACAAGTGACAACAGTAATTTTATTTAATCCTGTAAAAGTGATAACAACTCATTATCTCAAGTAATAACTGGCTAAATTTACACGATACAAACGCTTAAGATAAAACTAGATTTTGATTATTGTCCGTACATTCATGAAACATCATTGAAAATATTTAACCATGAAAAAAACATCCGGTTGTGCGGTCCTCAAGATGTAATACAGATTAACAGAAAACAAATTTGTAGTACTGCTCTGTGACACAGACTAGAAAACCAACATTCTTCAGGTTGAGATATATTAAACGTGCAGAAAAAAATACTACATACTTAAAAAAGTACTTACAGGTACTTGTTGCGTTTCAAAACACAATGATCCCGTCAAATTATTATTGCCTGATAAGTTAGATTTACTATGTAATGTTGAACTGCAGTTGTTCATCGTCGACATAGACTTCTTTGGTGTAGTAAAAGGGGGAAGATAAGACTCGAATGGAGGCGGAGGAGGAGCACTTTGTGGTACAGATGAAGCTGGTGTTGTAGACGGAGATGAATTTGGTTGGGTTTCCAATGAAAAACGATGCCCAAAAAATTTCAACTGAAAATACAAAATAGTGCGAGAATAATGTGTAAGATAAAAACGTCGACAAACAGATTGCTTGTCAAATACAACGACTGAATGGGATATGACTTAATAATTAGCGCATTTAATCATCAATCAAATAGGATGCATACTTGACGTGACCATATCTAGTTATTTTTATTTCGTTGTATCTATGATGTATGCACAAAGAAGGTATTTTAATTCATCATCTTGTCACCTGTTGCTAATATTCTTTAAATCATCAACATCGGGGTAAAATCCATATAAAAAAATCAACACCAGATTAAACTTTAATTATATAGAAATAAAACTACGACTTGAAAGTAAAACAATTCTACATAACAGAAAGGCATAGTTATTTATAGATCTATGGGATTGTTTCAAGAATCAATACGAATATATAAATAGTTTAGGAAATCCAATGAAGCTATGATATATGTTATTACGTGTATGTACAACGTAGTCTATTTTGCGTAATTGTAAGGATGTAGGACATAGTAACTCAAAACGACATGGTTAGGTTATCAGTATTCGATCTTAGGTGTGTTCAAAGAATAGTTCACATAGGATGAAGCCACCCGGGAGAATTGTAGGGACTACGGATTAGGCAGTGACTGGGTTAGGAATACAGTACAAGGTAAGTATGGTAAACAGATTAGTGAGGTGAGAAATCTTCATCAACTGAGGTGGCTGGGACAGACGCTACACATCCCCAATCAACGCCTGCCTCAACGAGTAATGCTTTTGGGTGCAGGGACAGGCTGGAAAAAAGCTAAGGGCGGCCAAACCAAAATATGGAATCAGTCTATGAAGTCGCTGACAATCAGACTTAGCCATGATAATAGATACAGACCACACCGGTTGGGGTCCGCGTGATCATCGTAACCAATGGTTAGAAACTATGAATAGTTGGCTCAAAATCGTTTGCAATAGCACAGGTGCATCTATTTTTTGTCTTCCCCCAAATCATGAAATTTAAAATTCCGCATAACTTCTTTTCTATTGATTTCGACAATTTATATTTTCTTTTCGAGTCATATCTTCGATGTCTAATCTTTCCTATTGTCACTGATACTGTTACTAACTCTACTATTCTAGGATTTGGTCTGACAATTTCATCTGTGTGATAATGGGGTATGGTAACTTCTATCGATGTACACACGCACAGGTTCTACGTTTTGACTGACTGAAGGACAATATAAAATGTTTTATCCTTTGGAAAATATGGAGTCAATTAATTTGGATGAAGTTCTTCAGAAAATCGGGGAAAATCAGAGTAATTTGGATAACACTCGTTTATGGTAGTTTCAAAATCATCGCCAAACACCTATTTCAAAAATATTTCTCTAGCTTTACTGCAACTCAACAATCATGTGAACGTTTGCATATAAGACGCTGAGTTATATAATTTATCTAAAGCCTAACAATACTAATCTCTTAGTCGAACAGAATTGAAACCTGTAACAGAAAAGTTGATAGTGAGGCGTTTCAGTCATTAATTTTCTATTTCCGTTCTTGGGTATACTATATAGAACATGGTAAGATTGAGTTAAGAAAATTTCATGATTTTATTTCAACTGGATTATGTTAACCACGACATTTTTTCATGAAGATCGAGAAATAGTCAGGTGCCCACCAGAAGACCTAAAATGTACTGAACTTTCCTTACATGATATAGATTGTGAGGACTACTGGCGATAAGACTCGAATTTTAAAAAAAAAACTAATTAAGCACTACTTGCTAATTTTTAAATGGATGAATCCTTTACAATTATTGTTCATGGTAAATATGACAATCCATTGAGAAAGAAGTGAAAAATCTTTGTATATATAACATACCGGTTTATTACGACGGAGCCATTTAAAATCTTTTGTAGCTGCAAATGTTGAGATATTCTGATTACATGGCGCTTGAGATGGTTGATAATATGTATTGCTATGATAAACCATACTGCTCATATGAGGCGTTGCATTATTAGCAGCAGTATTATCACTAGTAATAGTAGTTGACGTAGTATTAAGTGAAAGATGATTATATGATGGAAATGTTAGAGAAGATTGTGTAGGCTGATGAGTTTGAAAATCTGTAGGATCAATAAAAACTGGTTTCGATGGTGTACTACTAATATTGTAAGATGTAGAATTATTAGAACAGTGGAAATGTGCACAAGAGTAGGCGGGTGAATAAGATTTACAAGGAAGTTGTTGGGATAAGTTAATAGGTGATAGAAATTCTGATGAAGATTTGTTGGTGTCAGTATCATACATTTTGTTACAATAATTGATATGATTGTAGTCTGTTGAAAGTTGTGATTGGAAGCCAAACTAGAATAACAAAAAATATTTAAATTTATATAAATATCCCCGACAAGTATTTCATTGACTAGTATTTAATGAAAATTATTACTTGTAGTTTATAAAACTTTGTATACAACCAATTTTATCGTATCATCTTTATTGTACCTTTGTAGTCATTATTGATTCACTTTAAGATATGGTTCCTGAAGTTATCTGTGGAATGTGACCTGTAGAGTCAACTAAGTTCGTAGTGGGAAAGATATCACAGATGATATTAGAGATGACAATCATGATTAATTGAGAAACACGTCCAGAATATGGACCGTTGGATTCTGACTTAATGTTTGAATGTTATCATATGTTGTTAGTCATGAGATTTGTATATATATATATATATATATATATATATATATATACACGTTATTGTGCAGTTGTTTAATTATACACTCAAATAATGATAGCTACGTAAGAGAAAAAACAAAATATCACTTACTTTAGACGAAGATGATGATGCAGTGCCTAAACCACTATCCTCTGAATCTCGATGAATTCGATAATGAGGACATTTAGGATGATGCCAGAAGTGATGATGATGTAAACGAGAAAGAGGATTTGGAAGTGACTGTGCACGAATTGTGGAGAATCTAGGAAATTTATCACTAATCATGACGTTTTCATTAAGATCCTCGCTTAGAGTGGTTGAAGCTGGAGAAATAACGGACGTATTATAATGTGTTAATGATTCGAAAACTGCATCTGTACTATGTATACGAGTTTTCAATGGTGAAATATTAGAAGATCCATTAAGGTGACTGGATCTAACAGAACGAAAATGGATTGGATTTCCAGAGAAAGGTTGAAAAATATTTCTTGGAAAATTGATATTGGATGACGAACCGACTGAAGGACCACCACCGTATTGTGTCTCATTACTATCATGAGACAAAGAGCTACCTTCAGGTGTACTAAACGAACGATAACGTTCACGTCGGTAGCCTACATCATTTTCTGTCCAATTATTTGATACATTTGAGGACGTAACAACACCAGTTGGATGAACTAAAAATATTAAAATGAAAAACATTTATCGTTTAAAATGGTTTATTCCGATAAAAAATATAAAAAAGTGCAAAACGACGGAGAAATCGTTTTCAATATGTTAGAGCAACTGAACCAGCGAGAGCATATGGAAATGATTAAGCTTTTTGATTTGCTTGGAGTAAAAAAACAACGCTCTGAATCCTTTTGCTTCTTTTAGTCCAAAAGTTATAGAGAAATGGCAAGAATTAATAGTGATCACCAATGCTAATGTATTAAATGTGAAACGATAAAGGTGTGATTATCCATCAGGAACTTTACTGATTCTCTATTTCTAAATAATACTGAGACAGCCAGCTAAGTTGTTATTCAAATGAATAATTTTTTCTAGAAACCTAGCTTCGGTGGTATATATACTAAGATTGGAACGATACAGAAAAGAGTAGCCTGGCCCCTGCACAAGGATGACACGCAAAATCGTGAAGCGTCCCATATTTTTTGCCCCTGAATGCCCTGGTACGTCCGAGAGTGGGTGAGGCCCTCCCTCTCTCTCGAAATGCTCTCACACGGCCACGCGTATACACCCTCTGACATGAAAGTCACACTCACTGCCCTCTCGTGGCACCGGTGTTGTTTACAAAATTGAGAGGACGAAAAGCGAATGTCCAACGCTTTAACCGGGTTAGTGGACACGGAAAGTTCACCTAGGGGAGTTGGGAAACCCTGATTCCAAACCAATGGTGCACATGGGCTCCAGTATCCTGAGGGAACAAATGGCGTATGAACCTATCGTTGGTTACCGACTACTATGGGACTGCATGTCCTCACGATGCTCCACTGTCGTGTGGATCAGACCTTTAGGTCGAAGGCTCGGGGTGTGGCCCCCTAAGAAAACCATCTGCTTCGGTCTAGGCAACCGGGCAGTATCATAGCCCTCACACAATTAAATGAAATGACAATTTTTTTGTGTGGCGCATATATATCTGGTGCCCCCTAGTACCAATATTTATGTGTTCAAATAAACAATAATAAATCCGATTTTCCTTTTGTTAACTAAGTTATTTAGTGATAAGTAGTTGACATTTTGAAAATATATTTATTAGCCATGTATAATCAAAAAAATGCTTTACACATCAGTGCCTTGTAAATTAGGAAGGTTTCATTTTAGATTTTTATATATACTGCTACATAGTTTAAGTAATGTCATCAAGAAGTCTATTACCAATTACTCAACGGTATTTTTATGTTCAGTAAAAGAAATATCAATCATTTAGACACAAGTAACGTGTAGAAGTTGACAAAAATGTGTATTAATCCAAGTCAGCAAACCTTTAATCAACACACGCACAGATAGTCGACGATATGAGTAGTAGAGACAAAATACTAATGTCAACTACGTTAGAAAGTTAAACATCAGAAATGAAATCGGTAAATAAAAATCACAGAATAATACTATGTTCAAGATTTACAAGAAGATAACAAATAAATTCACCAGTGTGACAGATTTTGGGTTATGTCGCCCGATATTTCCAATCAAAGACTATGATTACTGTGTATGTGTATAGCACTAACCAAGATATTAGAATGCATAACATATTTCGCCATTGAGTTGAAATCTATATAAAGTATTGTATTGTAAATTATATCAAATAATAGACTTGTCCTTACTACAGAATAGGTATTCAAAAAAATATTAATAAAGACTATTAAATGTGGGATTTTTTGAAAAGAAAATAAGCTCAAAAACTAACTGATACCAAGCTATTACATACTTGACGATGTTGAATTGTTAAACTCTTGTTTATTTGATACGACAGCTGATGAATTGCTTAAGTTGGTGTAGAAATCTGTAAACTTTTGTGGGATAATATGATATCGTTCTAGACATCCATATGTTAAACAATCAACAGGCTCCATATAAATATGTTCATCAGCATTAGATATATTGGTGGGAGCTGTTAGTGATGGTGGTGACACAACACGGCTTGAGTGATATCCAGTATTACTACTATTGTTATAATTATTATTGTTAGTAGTAGTATGAGTATCAGAAAATGATGACAATGATGATGATGACGGTTGTGACGATCCATTAGTTAAGATGAATTCTTCATAGATTGACTCTATATCGTCTTGTTTCTCCTCTTCACTTTGCATAATACAAAACATATCAGTACTATGGTTATGTAATGAGGAATTGATTAAGCAGTGATTAGAATCGAGTGATTTTGAGGCAATCAGATAATTATTGTCATTGAACATTGTTGTTGAAGTAAATTGATTTTCAAGTTTATTAGGCGATTTAAGTAGCTCTTTTGTTGTTTCATCACGATTTTGCGAATGAGAAGGTGTACTTATATCTATTGGCTGAAAATTCAATTTGATTCAAGAATAAATATCAGTAACAACAGAAAAATAATTCACATTACTCGTACATATATATAAACAGAGAGATAGCAACATAAAATCTTAGAATACTCGTGTAGAAGATCACATTCTCACATACTGGGTCAACATACACATAGAAAATCAATAACCAAAAATGAACACGACATGAGGAGGCAATGTAAGAAAAAATATAGGGCGAAGAGATATCTACTGATTTTAAGATAGTGTTAACTATAGTTTTGCAAGGGTCACATTCCTACAGTTGAAGAACATATGGAACTCAAAACAACTATCAACCAATATCAAAGTAAGGATCTTCAATACGAACGGCAAGATAGTTCTACTGTAGAGAGCTGAAACGTGGAGAACTACAATCATCGTCAAGAAGGTACAAGTATTTATAAACAGTTGTCTACGCAAAATATTCAACATTCACTGGCCGGATACTATCAGAAACAGCCTTCTGTGGGAGAAGAAAAACCAGCCTTCAGCTGAGGAGGAAATTAGGAAAAGACGTTGGAAGTAGATCGGAAATATATTGAGGAAATCATCAAACTGCATTATGAGGCAAGCCCTAGCCTAAAACCAAGAAGGGGAACGGAGAAGAGAAAGACCCAAGAACACACGGCGTCGGGAATTGGAAGCAGATATGAAAAGGATGAATAACTACTGGAAAGAATTGCCCAAGACAGAGTTGGATGGAGAACGCTTGTGGGTAACCTATGCTCCTCCACGAGGGGTAACAGGCGTAAGCAACTAACTAACTATAGTTCAGAATTAGTAGCCTCTAAAATCTCGACGATTATCTTTAACTCTGGAAATTTCAGTGGTTAAAGCAGCTGACTTTTAGCCAATTGGCCTGAATACCTCTTATTTTATTTCGGTGTGGTCAACTAAATGATATCAATAGTATCAGTCGTTTCGAGAATGGGACAGATATTATCAATAACACTTGATGATCACCGTGTAATAACTGCAAATTAACTGAAGTTGAGAATGTGTATCTTTAGACTCTGATTCACTAGTGTAGGTGTACCTGTGGTGCGTACTATTGATGTCCACATATATAAGTAGTATGTATCACCAATCGAAAGTGGAATGCCTGGCGTCAGAAGGTTGATAAGATCGGAGAGAAGAGAACAAGAATAGTGATTGATAAGGAAACGAAGGAACAGTCAAGTCTGAGACAATTGATTGACATTTTGCAAATGAAGTATTTACTGTATGGTTCTCAGATTTTACTAAAAGATTCTGTAATTTTGTATTTAAATGCATTTGGTTGTTCACTGTGAAATGTGAAGATCCTGAGTTTAAATTCACGTAAGGTTGAGTGTGAACCGTTGAGATATCCAGATTAAAATGTTACCTATGTTCAGCGTTCGTTCTTCAACTGATATTGATCCATGAGGAAGACTATATCCAAATTGTAAATAGTCAGTAAGCGTAAACAGAAATAAAAAATTATTATTCAGTGCATTAATCATTTAATTTACAGGATATCAACTGAAGTTTACAACCACTAAGGAACCAACTAAAAAGGCATGTGTACCTCTCCATATAGATTAAATCAACAGTGAATAATCTAATGAACTAATCTCGTGTTTCGGCCTCGTCAGTCGTTTCTACGTCAATAAGCTACGACCAACCCTAGAAGTGGTGAGAAATACGTAAAAATAATATCAATAGTCGGTGAAGACTCACAGATACAGTGAATTACAAACCTCATATGAATGCTAAAAAAGACATCATCAAGTTAGTGAATAAGTGATCAAATTATGAGAATAAATTCATAACTTACGGTTACAGAAATGTTTGAAGTTGAACCTCCAATAACCTGCCGAGTATTTTGTTTATTTATCCCTAAAAGGTGAGAGAAAGCGAAGGGATGAACAAACTACCATATTAAATCCATAAAATAGAAATTATTATCGAACAATAGATAACGATGGTTGGTTTTCGATTTTCAACAACCATGTGTTCCCATAATGTCCGAGTTAACAGACAGATGGACATATTAATGTACAACCTTACAATGGTTTATAGAACAGAAAAGAAATAGAACTTTGACAATGCCAAAATATTATTTTAAAAAACAAGGGTATGGGTCGGAGTGGTGATGGCTTTTGATGAAATTTTTCTAAAGCGTTGGTAACGGATGGATGTAAAGTGAAATAACAAAGTGTCCTTGACTCACAAAAACCACGTTTCTGAATGTAAAATATCCACCAATATTTTCAAAATCCAAATACAATAAAAGTGTCATCCAAGCATCTCCGATTTTACTGATTGAAGCATGATTAAATATTCCTAGAGCTAAGTGTAGATTATCTCGAACCTACTCATCATTCTGTCTATTTTTATAATTTATCTCGAAAATTAATGATTGTAGATTTCAAGCATAACCCCACCTAAGTATAAAATATTGATTTATCAGTTTGCTTCATAACGAGACTTGATACTCAGAGTTGAACTACTAACTTCTTCCAGATGTTAAGTGGACATAGAAGCTTATTACACTGACTATAACCATTTTCTTGTCCACTTTTATCCTAGATGCCGAATAAAATACATTTACGTATCCCATCCAAAGGAATTCCATAACGACCATACCCATCTCAAATACCTTTTTAAGAGCGGTTAGGCTTTAATGAAACTCAGCAACCAAGTGTGTGCTTATGTATCGAGCCATAATTACTACATAAGTTACTGCTTAGAAACTCAAAGTGAAGTAGATGAACATGGCTTCCAACCTGTGATCTAAAAAAGGTGAAAATTTGAGTGCTTAAACCACTGGGCTGTCACCAACCAAAAGTGGCGAGATCAAAATCAATTAAAACAACATTAAATCCTCCGTTCGTTATGAATTGGTCTACGCCTGCAAAGACATGCATCGCATTAAAGCCTAGGTTTCATTAAATCATTACTCATATACAATGGGACCATTTAATGAGTAACACTGGGGTTAGGTGTACGATACTAGGTAAGGATGATGAATTTATTGATAAGATTTTAGAGCTCTACCAGCTGAGGTAGCTGAGAATCAGGTTATGCATTCCTATCTGCCATCTACCCCAACATTCGATCCTCGCTACCATAGAAGTTGAGCAGAAAAACTAGTACCAGAGGGTATCAATCCATGTAATGACTGCTTGTCTGAGCCATATAGATAAGTTTAAACTATATTTTTGGGGTCCGTAAGCTAATCTTAATCTACTGTTGTGAACGCTTGGTAATGTAGCCCGTAATCAATCACAGCGGTGCAGTTGGATCCACTCATCTTCATATAAATCTCTAGTTTAGACGGTGATTAAATGGTCAAAGGACTTTACTTCCAAGTATTAGGTAGCAGGTTTAAATTCTACTATCCTTTCATTTGGGCACTGCCAATACACAAAAATCATGACTAAAATTAGAATACACAAACCTAAACATTTTAAATGAACCACATCTTGAAAGACATAAATAAGTGATCATAAAATCCATTCAGTTATAAAAATGCCTTCAGTTTCAATGAAGTGAAAGTTTAGTATAATAATTTTTTTTAAATAACTATCATTCAAGATAGTTTTGTGAAATCGCCGATCGGTTAGCTTGTTTGAAAAGACAAAAACATGCCGAGCTGTAGCATAATTCGACTGATAGTTTCAACAACAATGAGAGGACAATAGGAATAAATACGTTTGACGTTGTCTTAAATTTAGCATAAGTTCCCGATCATCCCATTACATATAGCAAATGTTTTCTATGTGATGTATACTCACTATAAAGATGTTGTTAAACTTTGGCTATTAATATATTTAAGACAAATGAAGGAATTAAAGCCTTCATTGTTTGTGAAAAGTTTATTAGAAAGTAAATTTGTTTTGTGAATCATCAATGTATAGTCATACTAATGAAAATCATCTTGAGACCATATATTTATCCAGTATTTTAACTGAATAGAACTATCACTTAAACTTCTAACTATCGGATAGAATTTCCAGTAAGTTCAGTGTCCTAAGCCAAAGTGATGAACTGGAGGTTACTTAAAATGAAGTAGGCTGAAGGAGAATTGAACAGGTGACATACAATAGTTGAAAGCTGAATAGTTAATATAAAAAGTCAATTCACAACTTTAATCATCCGACACTAAAGTTTCATCTATTCTAAGAAAAAATCTGAAAATTATGAAACATACCAATATTTAAGTTATCTTCCGGTACATCACTCATGCAATGACAGCATTTATCGAATAATCCAATATATGAATTTCGAATACTGTGTATATTATGTTCCCGGTCTTCACAACATGGTATTTTATCAGGACTTTGTGCTGCTGAAAGTTTTGATATGAACATATCAGTTTGTAAGTATGTATTTCCTTTACTAGTAGGAGTAGTTTTTTCACTATCTTGAACATTGACTGGCAATAAAAGTGGAGTAGAATCGACGCCGAAA
Organism: Schistosoma mansoni; assembly: GCF_000237925.1. NCBI lineage: Eukaryota > Metazoa > Platyhelminthes > Trematoda > Strigeidida > Schistosomatidae > Schistosoma > Schistosoma mansoni. Next base: position 17,654,254 of record NC_031497.1, read on the forward strand.
TTCGTTAACTTAGTCAATGAGATTATCTTATCATTCGTCGATTTCAAATTGATTTTTTTCAAATGAAAAGCTTTACTTTGTAATTTTTCTGTTGCTTTTCGAATAGATGATTCTTTACGATGACTACATTTTAAAAGAAAAAATAAAAACAAAGACAACATTGAGAAACAAACGTAATATGAGAAAGATGGTAATAGACTAAATTAATCTTAATTTTTGCAACAACTGTAAATGTATCCAGTTAAGGAAATGAATTTTTAGATGGAATCGCACTAAATGCTACGTCTTGTACAATGTTGGAAGTATATTCAAGAACAACTATTGAAATATGTTATTGAGGAAGATTCTGCTTGTGGTATTAATACGTTTCGGTTGTGATATGGACCACTGAAAAAGTCCTACTGATATATGACGCTTGATGGTACAGTGTGATCGACTGGTAACGTCTGGCGGGACTGCACATGCTGAAGCATGCTTCCGAATGAATTATATATATATATATATATATATATATATATATATATACTATTGTTATTATTAATGACGCAAAAACACGTACAGTTCCGATTAAATAGGAAATTTCATCAACAAACAGGTATAGGCATGAGGAGTCTACTAGGTTCAATATTTGTACAACTAGATAATACCAAGTCTCAAGAAAGCGATAAAAAAACAATGACGTATGCGAGATAAGTTTCCGATGTCTTCATTACATGGGATAACAAAGTTCACACTGATCGAATCCTTTAATGTTTTAATCTAGCTGTCTCAAACTTGAAATTTACATGGGAGTATGAATCGTAAAATAGAATAAATTTTGGCGTTTAAGATCACAATAACTGAGGATTAATTAGTTACAATTTCTATCTATAACAAAATTTCTTAATCTAGTTAATATCTAGATTTCAACAGCTTTCAGCCAACGTTGTTTGTTAGGGGCAACCAAACTATGCTCTGATGATTCACTAAATTATAAATTGGAAAATATTAAGGGGGACTTACTGAACAACCTTTATCTGATGAAGCTTATTTACGGCAATTAACCAGTAGCCTAAAAAGGATATGCTTGATAAACTTACATTTTAAGGGAATGAACTAAGCTATCGGAATAGTTGTACATTAAGAGTTAGAAATTGTGCCAAAATATACGGATGCTTATTTAATAAAAGGACTTTAAGTACTTCATGGTAGTTATTCATACTCAGTAGATCCAGACTTCGCACCTTCGTCGATGATACTCATTAAAAAAAACTGCAGCGTTGATCTTAAGGAAAATATCTAGGATATTGATATGTTTCACTCGCTCTACATGCAAAATGTTGTTTCAGGAATGTTCTGTGTCAACATCTGAACTGATAACAGGGAGTGAAGTAGTTGAGTGCGTTGACTATTGCACTTATTACGGACATCTCATCAGCATCAAGGTGTTGATGTCTAATGAAATCTCGACACAGATTCAGAAAGCCCGGTTGGTGTTTAACGAATGGCGTCACTTATGGTGTAGTCGAAATATCCATCTGCCAATCAAAGGGCATCTATACTGTCCGACAATCTGCTCTATTTCACTTTATAGCAGTAAAACATGGTCAATGAAAGTAGAAGACACACATAGGCTGAGGGTTTAGGATCATAAGTGTCTATGGAACATCGCTGGTGTCTTATGGAACGACCAAGTTACTAGGCAAAAGTGGGGAGTTGGTTAAGGCAGCTATAAATCTTTATCAGTTGAGGTAGTTAGGACGTATGTTGCGTAGGCCTAGACACCATGTACCTTGAGATAAGATATTTGGTGGTGTAGGAGTAGGTTGGAAGAAAGTCAGGTTGACCAAAGCAAGACATGAGATCAATCAAGAAAGTCAGTGACTAGTGGAATGAGCGGTGTTGGTAGGTCCAGACTACTTGGTTGGGGTCCTTGCCAGGATTATGACCGACGGCTGGAGATGTTTGGTGGCATGACTCATAATCAGTTGCAATGGTCTAAATGCATTCAATCTTTGCCTTCAGTCAGTCAGTCAGCTACAACGTAGGACCAGGCACATATATGCATCGGTCCAAGTTGCCATACCTCGTTAGCACAACAAGATCAACACCGGATTCATAGAAGTAATTAATTTAGTGGTGGTAGTATATAAAGAAAGGTTGTATATAAGGATATAGTATAGGAAGGAAAAACGTTATGAAACAATTCTAATCTCAAGATTTAAGGGAAGATAAAGAGTGTATACACCTACACCATTGTGATCGATTCTGAGCCATGTCACACAGAGTCTCCAACCATTGGTTACGATAGTCACGCGAACCCCAACCAGGTAGTCTGTATCTGCCAACATGGCTCAGACTAGAAGTTAGTGACTTCAAGCACTGATGTCATGTTTTGGTTTGACCGCCCCTAACTCTCTTCCAACCATCCCCCACACTAATCAGCATTGCGCGTCGTGGTAATCGGTGTTCAGGCATACGTAACACGTGGCCCAACCATCTCAGTCGATGAAGATTCATCACCTCACCAACAGATTTACCATCATTCCCTAATACCCTGCGTCGAACCTCACTATTACTTACCCGGTTATCCCAGCAGATGCGAGCAATATTTCTAAGACATCTGTGGTCAAATACTAGCAACTTGCGAGTATCTTCTACTCTTAATGGCCATGTTTCACAGCCGTAAAGTAGAACAGAGAGAACTGATGCGCAGTATACTCGTCCCTTAATTGATAGACGGGTATCTCGTCTTCGCCATAGGTGACGTAAGTTGGCAAATGCCAAACGAGCTTTTTGAATCCGTGCTGAGATTTCGTCAGACACCAACCCATTAGGGCTGATCAGACTTCCAAGATAAGTGAAGTTGTCCACGCGTTCGACTACTTCACTCCCTATCCTTAGTTCAGGTGTTGACGCAGGCCAGTCCTGGAGTAACAATTTACATTTGGATGGGGAGAAACGCATCCCAAATATCCTGGCATTATTACTCAGTTCTAACAGAAGACTCTGCATTTTGCCAGCGTCTTCACCAAACAGGACTATGTCATCTGCGTATTCTAAGTCGATAAGTGAACCTCCTGGTAGAAGATCAATTCCTGAAAATTCAGTCGACGAGTGTTATTTCCAGCAACAGGTCTATAATGAAGTTAAACAAAAATGGGGATAGTGGACAACCCTGACGGACACCACTTGAGGTTGTAAAATCATATGACAGCTCGCCATAAGCTCTCACTTGACTGGTAGTGTTTGAGTAAAGAGCCTTCACAAGGTTTATGTACTTCTCAGGTACACCTTTTAATGACAGACACTGCCACAGAACCTTTCGGTCTACAGAATCAAATGCTGCTTTCAAGTCAAGAAAAACTATCATTGTCGGACGCCGATAAGCATGTCTGTGCTCTAAAACTTGACGAATGGTGAATATGTGGTCGATACAGCCACGACCAGGTCTGAAGCCAGCCTGATTTTCTCGTGTTTGCAGTTCACGAGTCTTAGTTAGGCGCCCGATAATTATTGGGGCTAGTATTTTAGATGCTATGTTAGTCAGACTAATCACTCTATGGTTATCACAGGATGATTTTGGCCCCTTCTTATATATTGGGACAATCAGAGATTGTGACCAGTCAGATGGGATTACGTCTGTCTCCCAGATTTTAGCCAGAATATTAGTCAACCTAATCGCTAAAACTGGACCACCATATTTAAAGACCTCTGGAGCCAATCCATCTGGACCAGCTGCTATTCCTCGTTTTAGATTACTTATAGTCTTTTGAATTTCAAGTAGGGTCGGGGGGCCTACTTCAATGTTCCATTCAGGTTTTCTGGGAATAGTGGGTAGTTGTGCAGTAGCTGAAGGCCAGCTAAACTGCTCCTTAAAGTGTTCCGCCCATCGTTCTAAACGTTTGGGTTGAGAGCAGACAGGGGTTCCGTCTTTTTCCGAGATTGTCTCACTTACACTTGACTTCTTAATTCCGGTTTCTTTTATTAGTCTGAAGAGTTGCCTGGTGTTGCCTACAGCCGCTGCCTTTTCCATCTCTTTTGCTTTCGTTGCCCACCACTGCTCACGATCGTTTCTTAGACTTTTAGTCAGCCTACATTTGATTTGTTTCCGCTCTTTGTCGTGTTCAGAGCCTGATGGGATGAATTTACGCAAATCCATCAGTGAAATAGACTTGGAAGAAATCCATTGGTTTTTTGAAACCCTATGGTTTAAATTACTAATAGATGTGACTGCTGTTTCCACAGCTGTTCGTATGTCTTTCCAAGCAGCATCTGGGTCAGTCTTGTTTACAGAACCGCCTAGATGTGAACTCAGTTGTTCCTGGAATTCGCATTTGGCTTTCTCGTCCTCCAGTTCAATCCTAATGGGTCTTCTTAGTGTACTTTTCCTGCGTCCATTGAGGCGCAGACAAATGCGCGCTCGTATTAAAGCGTGATCAGAGTCTAAACAAGTATTCCAATACGAGCGACAATCTTCTATTGACCCTCTCCAACGATGACTGATGACAATATGGTCTATTTGAGTCCATCGTTGGTTTGGTGCAGGTGGTCGCCATGTTAGACGATGTCTCTCCTTATGCTTAAAATTAGTGCTTGCTAAAAATAAACGATTGTCTGAGCATAGTTGCAACAGACGATCACCATTATCGGTTCGTTGAGCTGGAATACTAAAACATCCACCTAAATGTCTTTCTGTTTGATTTAAGCTGCCTACCTGGGCATTAAAGTCACCCGCTACGACTACTATGTCTGAGCGCTTAGCTTTCTGAAGAAGCTCAGAGAGCTTTCTGTAAAAGTCATCTTTCACTTCATCAGGGCTGCAGTCAGTGGGAGGGTAGGCAGAAACGACGAAAAGGCAACGACGTGTGTCCCTATCCTTCCGAGTTCTTACGGATCCATTTAGCCGGACAGCACACAGGCGACTGTTAACAGAGATCCATTCTAATAGTGCTTGTTCTGCCCTTGTACTAAGTGCTGTGCCTACACCTGCATGTCCACGAGAACTAGCCAACGGGTCGCCAGATACAAGGAGGGTGTATTTCGTCGACTGTCCATTTTGGCGAGGTGAGGTCAAGTAAATGACACACTAAGATCCTGTATGCGTGTTTCGGAGACACAGCATACATCAATGGTACGAGATTTTAGGGTCTTAGCCAAGGAGGCCTGTTGGCCGATTTGACTTGGGGTACGTATGTTGAAGGCTCTATTGTGTAGTTTGGGGCGAGGTTTTAGTAGACCTGGGACAGAGTTTCGCGCACTAGAATCGTTGGCCATGATGACACCTGAGGTGGAAGCCGAAAGAGGAAGTTTAGTGTTGAAAGTCAAGGTAGAAGGGATAGTAGGAATTGAAGAAGGAGATTGATTATGAATACAGTGGTCTTGAGTGCTGTTAAAGGTATGAGGGCAGTTATCACTTCCCGGCTGCCCACACTGTGGAAGGGTTCTTCTAGAGGTACCTGAAAAGGAAATTGGGTTAGAAGTGGTCTTAATGACCTGAGAGCGTGACCGCAGTTCCCAAGGGACAACTGCTTGAGGTCGGTCACACACGACCTTTTTGTGGGTAATTTTAGTGTTAGCTCCGTTCTTCAAAGGACCTTTACCGCTGAAGACGGATATCTGTGGGTGTTAGGATATTCACAGGAATATCCCAAAATTATCTCAAAAGTAAAGTCGTATGTTTTCAGACTCTCCACATATTTCGCATGTTATTTTCTATTGGTCATTATTTACAGTTGTCCTAACTATGACTTTCACGTGTCGTTTCCCTATTGGTCAATTTTGAGTTGTCCTAATTATAACCTTCACGTGTCCTTCCTTTCCATTGGTTACTGTTAATAGTCATCTTAACTGTATAAATATGCCTTGTCTGTAAACCATTTTTGTTCTGCTGCTGACCCCATAAACAATTCTCATTTAACGGCTGTGTTCTGATTTACTGGAGTTGGGGAACAGTACTGGGGTCGTACTAGGATATCTGAATTTGGTCAATCGGTAGAAATTCGCTTAGTCCTATCGCAATACGTAATATTTGGGCAATTTATAACAGTGGGATAAGGCGAGGTGTGCATTTTTAGGGTCGACGTTTTCTAACCCCACCTCTCCTTGTGGGAAGGCAGCATCGCTGTCATGCTGGTTGTCTGAAGGAAACACCTTACTGCCGTCACACCTCTGTACAGTCAGCAGTACGACTTCGCCTTCGGACCTTGAGTTTGCTGCTTTTAGTCTCACCGCTCTTCAAACGACCTGCCTGGCATGGTAGGACCTTGAGGAACGATTGTTCCAGCCAGTATAGCTCGATTGACTCATCACGATAGGCAAGCCCGACCATCACGTCAAGGTAGCAGCAACCTTACCTTAAACTTGAGTTTTAAGATCACCTTATACTTTTTATTCAGCGATTTAATGTTTCCTTCTCAAACCGCACGCCTTACAAATAATCTCTACTACCCGGGATAGCATTATTACTCCTACTAGTCTGGCATTTGTCTTGATAATTTTACGTCGTTACGTTGATATATTGTGGCGGCTTGAACCAATGACGTATGTGCCGTATCACTGCCAACAGAAATTAAATGGTACGGTGTCATCTGTACAGATGTTACGAAATGAAATAACATCGCGACTAGTTGGAAACTTAAGGCTGATTTAGTGAGAATCAATATCTAATTGATGATACAATGCTTGCTTAGCTGTGTATATTAAATGCAACTAAAAGTTTAGTAAAAAGTAGACAATAAATAGTTAGCATCTACATTCAATAATTTTGGAGCCATACACATATAATACACTTGATAGTCTACCAAAAATTAAGTTCAAAGGGTATGTTCTAACCGTCAGCTTGTGTTCGATTCAATAAATCAAGTTTTGTTTTTTACCTAGAAATAAGACATAGATAATAGTCTTGGTCTACTAAACAATTTAATGAAGTTACGATTCAGTGGTTTGACCATCCAACTTCTAATTATTTGATCACAAACATTAAACTCACCTAAATCTACGCTGATTTAAGCAGCAGTATTCAAAATTCCATAACAGAAGTGGCTCAGAAATCTACAGACATTATGTTATGTTCTTTTAAATCTAGGCTACTTTTTATATTAATTTTATGTAAAATCGATATTCTGAATTATACAAATTATCACACTATGGGCGATAATCACCAGTGAATGACCTTGGCCTTGTAATCCACCACTCTTTTCATCCCATAGTATTAACTAGGCATCCCACTCATATTGAAACTTGCTTCTGCATTAAGTAATTGTTTTTCTAGACTTATCCGGGATCATGTTTGCAACAATATACCGACTGTTATGTTATAATATTTAAAAGTAGTTAAGATAAGGTCTGATCATAGTTATTGATGTCAAACTAACTCAGCAATCCCTTCTGATTCTTATTTTCATGAATTCATATTTTATACACAGTAGTGACGCTGATAAGTCTAAATCTCAGACGATCAAAGCATGAAACAACAGAACATAATTGTTCTATATTAACATATTTCATCTGTTGAAACAAACTAATAACTGTATATGCTAAATAACTTGATTTTCCTAATTGTGTATGCTGATGAATCATTATCAATGTGTGGAAAAAGCTGCCTCAATAACTCAATGCCCCCAAATTCCCTGGTACGTCCGAGAGTGGGTGAGGCCCTCCCTCTCTCTCGAAATGCTCTCACACGGTCACGCATATACATGCTCTAACAGGGAAGTCCAACCCACTGCCCTCTCGTGGCACCGGTGTTGTTTACAAAATTGAGAGGACGAAAAGCGAATGTCCAACGCTTTAACCGGGTTAGTGGACGCGGAAAGTTCACCTAGGAGTTGGAAAACCCTGATTTCAAACCAATAGTGCACATGGGCTCCAGTATCCTCAGGCAATAAATGGCATATGAACCAATCGTCGGTCACCAGTTAACATGGGACTGCATCTCGTTACGAAGCTCCACTGCTTTGTGGATTAGGCCTTCAGGTCAAAAGCTCCGGATGCAGCCCCCTAAGAACACTACCTGCTTCGGTCTGGGCACCCGGGCAGTATCATAGCCCTCACACAATCGAATGAAATTATTATTTCGTGTGTGGCGCATATATATCTGATGCCCCCTTGTACCAATATTTATGTGTTCAAGTAATAATAAATTTCTAACAATAACAACAATAGGTTTGTATGTTCATCTTTGAGCCATACAATCTTTGTGTATGACGGGTCATCATGCTACTTGAATGTCTAAACTGAAGTAGGTGGAGTGGGTTTCGAATTTCTAACCAAATCCTTGAAAGTTGAGTGATCCAACCATTGAATCATAGCTGTCTTAGTGGTCACATTCAGAATTCTATTTAGTTTATTTTATATTCATAAAAGAATTGAACCAAAGTACGATGTACAATTTAATTTGTTCAAATATTATTTCTACCAATAAAAGAAATAATTTACTCTAAAAAGAAACATTGACTTACGTATGAAGTGGTGAAGGGCCAACTTTCCATCGAATAGGATGTTCACTGCAATTGAACCTTTTAGGTGTATGATTATGTTCACTGAAAGATTCGTTTATTTGGATCGCTGGTGGAGAAGAGATAGTTATTGGGTTATCATTAGAAGCAATAAGGGTACCCGGTGAGTGCATTGATTCTAAAGTCTTTGATTTTGAATTTGAAATCAAAGAGACTTGTTCGGGCATTGTTTCTGATTTTTCATTAACGCTAACCTTACCATGAGAATCGATAACGCTGGAAAGAAAGCCTTTAGAATTGGTGGCCGGAGATGATTTACAATTATGATGGTATTTGGCAGTATTAGAAAGCTTTCTTAAAGCCTGATTGGCCGAATGCATAGCCTTTCGCCCAGTAGCTGAAGCAACTGATAAGGTATTTAAAAGTCCTCCACTGAAAGATTTATCCAATGATATTTCCACAGAAGACTGATTTGCATAGCTTCCTGTTACCATTAAATGTGGTGAACTAGGACTATTTGAAATTTCAGAATTCTTGGAAGTAGTGAAACGACAAGTGTTTTTATATTTTCCAACATACTTAGAAGACACATTTTGATTCATTTTGTTCCAACAATGACTGAGAAAGTTTATAACGTGATCTAGTAGTTTGTAAAGAAATATAAAAATGATAATTAAAGTAGTGACGAAAATGAAGGATAGGAAAACTAACAGAAATAATTTTATTATTATAGTCTAATAAACCATCATGAAAATTAAATTCGTTGTCTTCGGTTTATCTCTTTATTAATGAGCAAAAATAAACAAATACTCAAAGATTAAATGACTGTGAAAACACAACGAAACAATATCTTTGTAGTTGTTCGACCAATCTTAGATGGCCTGAATTAAACATCCGATGTTTCACTAGTTACTAACAATTCCAATCTATGAATAACCGCTCATGTTGTAGTGCCGCGATTCGTTAATCGTTTAGTTCGATAACCGTTATAATTCTAATCTTAACGGCGCGTAAAATCAGAAGACAAAGGATAGCAGCAACTACAGTTTATTGTCGAATAACTCAGGTTCGAAAGTTAACAACACCTG
>NC_031497.1:17663979-17670849 GCF_000237925.1 Schistosoma mansoni
CCTCGCCGTACGAGCACGACGCTACAGAATTGGATACCTCGCCGAACGAGCACGACGCAACAATGTCTCCTGAAACTACATGACCAATTTCATAGCGAAGTTTCCAGCGCTATATACAGCCAGACTATAACTCTACCTAGCCAAAACTACAGTACGACGACCCACAGATGTATGTTGCGATTCTCAGACATGGATACAGGATACCAGTATAGTTATCCACTTAACTCCGAGTGTCCATACACCTAGTGAATTACTCATATACTTATGTGTATAGGAATAGTATACAGCTCTAGAGTATAAAACCAACTGTTTTTTTTCAGTCAGTCACTTATAGTCATTGTACAACCTAAGACAAATGTGCATCTGCCCAAATCATCGCATCACTTCAGCAAATTGATAAAGGAATTAACAGGATGAATAGTGAGAGAATCGAATGTAATACTAGTGCCGATGGCAGTGAGAAAGACTAAACATTCAGAATACGGTCTGAAATGAGGGAATGAACTTGAGGAATAAAAAGTGTGAAATAATACGGTAACTAAATAGTTGAGGGAAGATTGGGAATAAAAGGATCTGTTCTAATATAATTAATTTTCAGCCATTTCACCCAGCGCCTTCAACCATTCATCATGGCTGTCAGGTTTATCCTAAACAGGTAATCCGCACCTATCAAGATGCCCAGACCAACAGTCAGTGACTTTACGGATCGACGCTACATCTTGATTCACCCAACTCTACTTTTTGTCCAACCTATTCATATACCGGCCAGAACTTTGAGTACCCTACACCAGAAACTTTACATTACTCACTAGGCTGTTCCATCATACGTAAGCAGTACTTCGAAGGACACTGGTAAATAACGAATGCTTTCCACTCCCAAAGTAAAACACAACGAACGTGTGAACATTATACTCGCCCCTCAGTAAACAGATAGATTCCTCGCCTAATCTTTAGGTAGTATAAGTTCAAAATATCAAGCGAGATATAGCGCTTTCGGTCGAGAACTCCTAGCAGCCTACTGTGCTATCAAACATTTCCGGCAGGCAGTAGAAGGTCGCAATTTCATGCTATTCGCCGACAATAAACCTTTAACATATGTTCTGTATACCAAGTCTGACCGCCACTCACCACGAGAGTGAAGACATTTGGACTACACCTCTCAGTTCACGACAGACCTTTGTTACTTTAAAGGCTAGTCGAACTATGTTGCCGATGCTCTGTCACGTATACAAGTGAATGCAATTACTTTGCCAGTACTTGATCTCCTTGCTATGACCGTCACCCAAGCAAGTGATCATTCCTGTACAGAAGCACAACATTCTACATCCCTTCAGTGCCGGGAAGTACCCCTAGCTATTAGCTCAAGCCCTACCCTATGTGATACTTCTACTGGTCTCCCCCGACGCATCGCACCCTCTGCTTATCATAGTCTTGTCTTCGATGTCCTGCATGGAATATCTCATTCAGGTGTCGCGGCCACATTACGCCTCATTGCTGCACGATACGTCTGGCCGTCCATGAATAAAGATGTCCGTATGTGGGTAAAGCAATGCTTACAATATCAACGATCAAAAGTGCACAGGAATGTAGCTGCCCCCATTGGTACTTTCTCTACGCCTGATGCCCACTTCGATCACGTTCATGTAGACACTGTAGGACGATTGCCACCATCGCACGGGTATGATCACATACTCACGTGCATCGATCATTTCACAAGATGGCCCGAAGCTATTCTCATCACGTCTATTACTGTAGAGACAGTTGCTCACCGCTTCGTAGAACGATGGATGGCGCTGTGCGGTTGTCCCTCGACTGTCACGACTGACCGAGGACAGCAATTTCAGTCCGGATTATTCTCCTCGCTGACCCGGCTGCGTGGTATGGAACGCATAAGCACTACCGCCTACCAAACAGCATCAAATAGTTTAGTTGAACGGTTTCATCGTCAACTTAAGAGTGAACTCAGAGCACACGAAAACAACCAATTGGTACGAAACATTACCGCTCGTCCTCTTAGGCATCAGAACGAGCCTAAAGGCAGATATTCAGTGTTCCACCGCTGAACTTGTATACGATGCGACATTGCGTCTGCCTGGGGAATTTTTCACACCACGGAGCAGTAACAATTTTGGTAAGTCAGACTACGTCCAACAATTTGTTTGGATTTATGCGAACACTGCATCCGGTGTCAACTCGTATACAACATCGACAGGTCGCTCTCCCTCGAGAGTTATCTACTTGTTCACATGTTTTCATACGAGTAGATTCGGTACGCAAACCTTCGCAACAGCCTTACGAAGGACCTTTTCACGTGATTTCCCGTCACCAAAAAACCTTCAAGGTTGATCGACATGGCCGCTTCGAGACAGTCAGCATTGAATGTCTCAAACCAGCACACGTCGATGACAGTGCCCCACCTGATAAGCTGGGACTCAATGCTAGACTCAGCACACCTTCTAGCGGGATATCTACATCTACTGCGGATCCCATGCTAGATACATCAGAGACCCCATTCTCACGTCACAGTCAACAGCAGTAAGGTGTTTCCCTCGGACAACCAGCACCTGCAGAGATGCTGCCTTCTCACAAGAAAGAAAGTGGTTACAAAAGGTCGAACCTAAAAATGTCACGCCTCACTTTACCTCACGGATTTCCGTCTCCGGCGGTAAGGCCCTTTGAAGAATGGAGCTAACACGTCAAAACCTCCAACAAATAGGCCGTGCGCGACCAACCTCAAGCAGTTGTCCCTTGGGCTCTGCGGTCACGCTCTCAGGTTGTTAAGACTAACAATATTCCAAATTCCCTTTCAGGTCCCTCAAGAGATGTCCTTCCACGGTGTGGGCAGCCGGGAAGTGATATCAGCCCTCATAACAGTGACAACACACGAGACCAAGTTGGTCGTATTCAAATCCTTCCCACATCTCCTAATGATTCTCTTATCTACAAGACTAACCCTTCTCACGTCCCTTTATCACCTCACACCGCTAGGGCAAACAATTCGAGTACGCAGAACATGATTTGTGTTCTCCTGAAACTATGCTCTAAACTACATGTAGGAGCTCTTAACGTCCAAACACTGTGACAAATAGGACAACAGGCTTCCTCAGCTACAACTTTAGGATCTCGCACCACCGATGTGTGTTGCGTCTCTGAAACACATACAGGATCCGAGTAGCGCCATTCATTTGTCAAAATAAAGAACCAACTCGATCCACACTTCGTGTATCTGGAAGCCCTGATGCTGCTTCCCGTAGTCTCGCTGGTGCAGGTATAGCACTGAGTCCTAGGGCAGAACTATCTCTTTTAGACTAGATCCCAGTAGACTCGTCTGTGCGCTGTTCGATGTTGAATGCAAATAGATTCGCAAATCTCTCCCCAATTTCATTTCTCCCTCCTAGTCCATGTCATCCAATTATATCTTCGTATCCAGTGTTGTCCACTCCGACTTTGGCGTTTAGATCTCCCATCAGGATGGTGAGGTTCTTTTCCTGGGCACTTCACTATGATCGATCGCAGCCTCCATAGAACTGATCCTTAATGTCGTCGTTGCTATCATTGGTGGGTGCATAACATTGGATAACATTCATTGTGATCCTCTCCTTCTTTGTTTTGAATGATGCTTTGATAATTCTGGATCCGTGAGATTCTCATCCTACAAGTGCATTTGGTGATTCTCTGGACAGCATTAGAGCGACTCCCTGAGTGTGTGGAGCATTTTCTTCTTCGTGACCGGAGTACAGCAGCATCTCTCCCGTATCTATCATTTGCTGTCTAGGTTGGGTCCAATGAGTTTCGCTGATTCCAAGTACTGCCAATTTTTACCTCCTCATTACCGTCGCAATTTGACTGGTTTTCCCGGTCTTCCACTTTGTCCGGACGCTCCATGTACATATAAAAGGTGTTGCTCTAGTTGTTAGGAGGGGCATCGACCTCGTGACTTCCGAAGAATCTCGGCTTTCATCGTGAGGCGTCATAATTCTTCCTTCAACTCCGAGGACAGAGTTTAAATGGTTTAAATTGTATATTCTGGTTAGCGGTTTTCTAGCAAGGTTGTTTTTTACGGGATGGGGTTACCGACATCATGCCCGACCCTCCTCCTTTACCCGGGCTTGGGACCGGCAGTAACTCTAGAAGAGCTATAGGAGGAGTATTGACTACTGACGAATTAATCCAGAATATCAACTCCAATCAATAAGTAGAGAGTCGTTGGAATAAGTTGACTGGTCAGTCCCCCATAGATAATCCCAGACAACAAAATAATTTTACCAGATAACCTTGTGCAAACTAAAGACTCTTTAGAAAATCTTTAAATAGAACCTTATGTTTCAATTGTATTTAATTCTGGCTGTTCTTAATTACACTGAGTTAAATTGAAGTGTATCAACAAGGAAGTTACTGATCGAGGAAATACCTAGGACAGTGTGTCGAATGAACTAAAAGGCACTAGATCAAAAATTAAAAAACACAGTTCTAGCTTATAATCTTAAGTTAAAACACACACACAAAATTCAAACTACCTAGAATATTTGTTCCGACAGGCATCCAGTCGGATGAGCAAGATTCACGGTTCAATGAGCTAGATAAATTTTCACTTTGATCATATGACATGTCAGGATACGATTGACGGGAAAATGTAGAGGATCTTATCGATCCGGTGGCAGGATAAATAGATGGTGGTATATCTTCAGACTTACCACCATAATAGGACGATTCAGTTAGTAGAACTAAATGAGGAATATTTCTTGGTACTTGATCAACAATTGAATTGATAGCTGCAACTCTTGCTTCCCAAGAACGTCTACGATGTGGACACATTAAACTGGAATATAATCTTTTATCTTTCCATGTATCCGGTTTAATATGCAAAAGAGAACTGTTGTTGGAATTTTTGGACGAATGAACACAATTACAACACTGACCACAGACACAACCTAAAGTATTGATTTCTTTTTTATTGTAAAATAGGTTGCAACAAGTGCATGATAACTGATCAAAAGAGCAAGGAAATTCAGAAGAGTGATCACATTCTGCATGTGCCTTAAAATCACACTCATTTTCGTCAGGTGAGTGATCATTTAAAAGTAGTTGAGGTGACGAACTGCATTCATGCATATTTATCCCACACAAATTCATAGAATTTGTAACTCTACCTTGGAGTTTCGTTGATAAGTGTGTAGGCGGGAAGATTTCACCGGTTTCCTGTGATAATTCATTCCACAGCTTTTTTTGTGCAGCAGATGGAGCGCTAGTAAAAAGAATTATGCCTGAATACGGTAGGAAGTGTGAATTAGTAGTACCTAAGTCCATATCGCTTCCTTCAAGTAATATACCATTAGATTGTTCAGATTTACTTGTAATATTCTCTCGATACAACAATAGTTTATTCAATAGCTTAAAAAAGAAACAAAATTTATGATTTTTGTATAAAAAGGATGTCTAAACAAAAACATGATATAACGGTAATAAATGGAGAATAACAACTGTTCATTATTATTAAAAAAACAAGTCTAACTCATTAACTTGACAGAGGTCTCTATATTAACTGAGTAGAAGATTCATTGTGTACGAAAGTGACCAGCATTAAATAATTCACCCCTCGTGGAGGAACGTAGGCCTCCCACTAACAAAATAAACTACTCTAATTCAATATTCTAACATAATTACTGGTTAAAGTTTTGTAACATGATAAACAGGAAAGGTGAAGATATAAAGTTTACATTCGATGAATGTCCGTCAAAACAATAAGCCAACGCAGTTATAAGCACAAATGTAATTTATCATCATATAAAATCTAAGAGTTTGTAAATTTTACACAACAGAACCTAGCCTATAACCTACTATGGTTAGCTAGACTTTTGATGTTTGAATTCAAAATCCTCACACAAATAAACATGCATGCTTTGTAGACGTTTATAAACATAACAATAGGAAAATGAAACTTAAACGTATCCTCAGCTGACTACTATAGACAAAGAGTAATAACACGTTTTTCTCATTAATGGTTTCAATAACGCTTACTTTCAGCCATACACACCATCTACTATGGGCCATCATTTCTAAACTGTTAGCGGAATATAGACTGGATTAAAGCACGTTCCATGCAGGATTGTGCTGGTGCACGATGACTGGCTATTTCTTATCCAACCAGCGCTAGTGGATACTTGGGGATGACTCTAGAATCTTATCATGTAAAAACTATAAATATACTAACGTTTCCCTTATTGTGCTTCCTACTTCCATCTATTCTTTTTATTTGGAATATAATATCGTTCCTATTCACCCGGCTTCTGATTTGGGGACTTGTCGAGTGAACTGGTGTCCAAGAATGCTAAGCAATAGGAATAGTTGGGTCGTAATAAGAGAAATTACAACATAAACTTAAATTCCAATAGGGATTTTCCGAAAAAAATTCTTGGTAATTTTATCTGAATTTTGTAGAATGATTCATGATGCAACAATCAAAATGGAATGGAAAATCTTGGTGGAATACTTATATTTAACTATCAACACCACTGTCACTGTACCTCGATGACCATCGAACTAATTTCTTCTCACAATGTGCTACTTCGTTTTCAGAAAGTTGGGCTCAAGTCAATCTTACATTTGTACATCTTAGAATGCAGGAATTTGGGAACTTGATATCTAATCATTTTAACTTTGATGCTTGGATATAAATAATGAGATATTATGTTCAACTTGAGAGGCACAAACTATATGCGTTTGAAATCAGTTGAACAAGTCTTTGTAGCTCTTTTTGTGAACAGCTTGGTCTATATTCAAAGCACCTTAAGCTAGTACACAATAATACACCTATTTCTAGAGTTGGTATTTTTTTTAACCTTTCCTTTATCCAATCAAAAAAGATTAAAT
>NC_031497.1:17671049-17679079 GCF_000237925.1 Schistosoma mansoni
GACTACAATGCATGTTATTCAGTGCTATGTGCCCACTGCTGATAACAACGAAGGCGATAAAGATCGGTTTTATGGAAGGCTGTAGTCGATCGTAGAGAAATGCTCAGCAAAGGACCTGGTCATACTGATGGAAGACCTAGACGCCAAAGTCGGAATGGACAACATCGGATATGAAGATATCATGGGACGATATGGACTGACTAGGAGAAAGGAACGAGAATGGTTAGAGATTTGCAAATCTTTGTGACTTCAACAAAATGTTTATAGGTGACACTATACTCCCCACAAATGCATACACAGAGCTACATGGTCTCACCGGATCGCATTACACAGAACCAGACTGATCACTTTTGAATCAATAAAATTATTCAGAAGGTTTATGAAAAACGCAAGAACAAGGAGAGGACCTGATATGACTTCAAATCACTACCCGATAGTCTAAGTTGAAACTAAAGCTAAAGAAGATCTGGAAAATCGGTCGAGCAGGATTGCAAAGTTTAATATACTAACAGACTCAGCGAATTCAAAGTAGCTCTGAGTAACAAGTTTCAAGCCTTACATAATCTACTCAAAGAAGAGGAAACCACTTATGTTGATCAACTGGAAAGAGATTAAAAAAGCACTAACTTCAACGTGTCAGAAGTTGCTGGGCCTCGAGAAGCATCATCATAAGGAATGGATCTCTACTGATACCCTTGACAGGATTGGAGAAAGGAAGAACAAGAAGACAGCAATTAACAACAGTCGAACAACAGCAGAGAAATCCAGGACACAAGCTAAATGAACAGAAGTAAACAAACGAGTGAAGAGCAGCGTTAGAGTCGACAACTGGAAATACGTGAAAGACCCACAATAACAGTGGGAAAATTTGAAAGAGAAGGGAACACGAGACAACTATGTAATACAACGAAGAAGCTAATAGGGAAATATAGTCAACTAGAGAGACCAGTCGGGAACAAGGGAGGAAGACCAATCACTGAGGTTCAGGCGCAACGGAACAAGTGGATAGAGCGTTTTGGAGCTCCTGTATAGAACAGCCCACCGAACCCACCGGATGTTGAAGCAGTACAAATAGACCTTTCTATAATTCTTACTCCACCAACGATCGAAGAAATCAGAATGGCTATCAGCCAAATCAACAGTGGGAAAGCAACACGGCCAGACAACATAGCAATTGAAGCACTGAAGCCAGACATTGCGAAGATTCTCCACGTTCTACTCAGAAAGGTTTAGGAGGAAGAACAAGTGCCGACAAACTGAAAAGAGAAGTATTACACCAAGCTGAGGACAGAGTTGGTTGGAGAATCCTAGTTGACAGCCTGCGCTACAAGAAGGGTAACAGATGTAAGTGAATTCATATTTAGAGACTAAAATTGCGAGTGATGCACTTTCCTGAGACCGGACAAAAAACACGAATAACAGGTCTGTTTAGAGTAAAAAGGGTTGTTAACGCATAGTTCTCTGGATGTTTTAGATAGAAATTTCAAAATGCCTAAGTACTTTCTAAACATATTGACCATAAAGAATGATATTACAAGACTGGTTGAAATTAACATAACCTTAAATTTGCGATGTGACTGGATATGTCAACCGATGTACTAACGTTAGTAAAAATAATCAACAGAATGGGCAAACCCAAAGTACAACAAGGTGTTAGCATTCGAAAATTCAAATTACCTATAAGCATGTAGAAATACATCATCATATTAAAAATTCCAAATCAAACTGTAAACTATTACTTAGAAACCTACTGACTGTAATTAAACCACTTAGCAAGCACGAATTTATGAGTTGAACTTTGAACCACGTTGTGTGACGGATGGCAACACTAACTAGGCATTCAAACTAAACAGATGAAGTGGGATTCAACTTTACGATCACATGTTCGAGTGCTGAGAAGAAACACTAAGTATGGAGCGGTAGTCTAGTTGGATTACAACACACGAATTAGCGCTTAGTAAAATTGGTTCTTTTTTACAAGATAAACCCAATATACAACCTCCCAACGTACTATAGTACCAAACAATGACAGCAATGAACAATTAATGCAAAACAAGAAAGTGTTATGAAACAAAAAACAGTATCACTAGTGAATAAACTGCTTGATGTACCTTCTGTGGCAAAGATGCACCATCAATCATTCTGAAACGCACATGAATTTGCAAATATAACACTCTCTAAATGTATTTATGTTTTGTATTCACGACTTATTACAGACAACTCTACTTTTAAAACATAAATATTACGGTGTGTACTCTGGAAAAGGTGCTGTACTTAGGAATAATGTCACCACTGATAACGCATTTTGCTTGTATCCTATACTTCACATTATTGAAAACCCTACGACATATATTCAGTTAAAATTATTTGAGATCTAAGTCTTTCCAATCAATGCACCTTTATTTTGTTCCGAATGTTACCTCTTTCATATCAACATGACCAGCTGTGCATTATTCTGGATTCTGTCATCATTTTCAGCATATATATATATATCAGTCATCAACGTAACTTCTGACCAAACTGTGCAGGAGAATATACATACTGTTAACCAAACGACACACATGGGGCCATTTTGTTGTTAGACATCTTGAGGAGATAATACACTAAATTTATGTGGTTGTTCGGAAAGTCTGAGCAGTCTGATAATCAAACAAAACTAACCTCTAAAGTCCACAGTTAAAATGTCGTTCGACGGACTTCTCGGGATAAATCTGTGGGAATCAGTGGACGGAATAAGCATATCAAAATAAGCTGTAATTAAAGTTTGTCGTTCCGACGGTAGATAAGCCATTGCTTGGTAGCGATCGTCCCTAGATAACTGTTCACTTAACCAAGTAATTTGAGTTTCTTTCACGCCCCTAGGGGGAGCACTTAAATACTTGGTTTGATTAATAGATACATACGGTGATGAGGCTGTTTGAACACCAAGGTTTTGGTCGAAAGTACTTAACTTTCTCGAAGTCAATAAGTCGGGATTTATCTTTGAAGATGGTTCACTGTAATCCCCATTCACTGAATCCAATGCATGTGTAATATATGGGTAACTGTAGCGAAGGTGATCCAAATAGCCCAACACCGTCTTGACAAAAATCTCAGTTTGTTCAACCAATAAATCTAAAAAGTCCTCGCGTACTCGAATATGCAAACCTAGTTGAAACTGTTGATATATCTACAATGAAAATAAATTAAATCATACAATTGGTCTACAGAATCCCTAAAGTAACTAATGAAGAATTAATCTACTATAAAGGTTGACACTTAAGTATAGGTTAGGAGAAAAGAAACATTTTCAATAGTAGTTATCATTACCAAGTTTTGATTTGATAATTTTGAATAAATTGAGCATTGGGTAATTTATTTTCAATAGTAGATAAGTCTAAAAATGTATGATATATTCGAGAGCACCAACTTACAGCTCTAAACACTTAGCTGTTGGATAAAGGTTTATAGTTTCAACAGTTTATTCATTTTGCAATATGTAGAGACTAGATTATTAATACTAACACTTCCTGTGTTACAGAATTGTGTACGTTGCACCATAGATGGGTAGTTAACAGCTACAAATGTGCCGCCCAACAGCTATTTATCGTTTGGTGTGTTAGACTTATTGTACGATAACAATATCTTTATGATAAAAGATAATATATCTTTAACAACCCAATGGGCAGAAAATTAAATTTCTGAAGATTTTTAACTTGTCATAAGTCACTTCTCTAAAGAATAAATAACTAAAATAATCATATGTTTCTTCTGATCAAGTTTCGATAGGTGGAACAGAGTTCAAACCTGTAATTTAATGGGAGTTGACTATTTATACTGGTAAGCTACAGTTTCGTGTATTCATACATAATATACATTGATCTTGTAAGCTTAGCGATGCATAAAATATTCATTTCAACTATCACTCAATCGAAGACATTTCTATACATAGGTTGATCATCCCACCACGAGTTCATAAAAAATAAGACCTATACGGTAAGCTAACATTTCATATGATAAAGTTTACGAAGAGCGTTGACACAATAGGTTATAGTAATATCTGACAAAAGGTCAAACAGTAAAATATTGAGGGTCAGCCTTAATCATTGACAGGTAGGGAAAAATGAAAGACAACTAATGTGTTTAAACCTCGTAAATTATACACTACACGCATTCTAAAGGCATATTCTCAGTAGTTTTAAGAAACGCAGACCAATAAACAATGAAATTCCTTCCATAATAGAGATATCAGGATAAATGAAAATAAAGAATTCCACTACTATACTATGATGAATAATAAGCTTTGAACGTTTGTAGAAAAATATGATAAATGACAGTTACTCAACAGTTGAGATCTACACACCTAAAATATTGTCAAAACACAAAAAATATTGAATATGACTAACCCCAGATATTTCCTCCTTAGTAAGCGCAAGCAAATCAAGTGAACTAATATTTGATTTAACATCCGAGAGTGGTTGTCCCGGTAGTATAACCGTAATATGCTCGTCGGAATGGTCCTCATTCAAAGTGCCGGTGAGGCAGTTTCGAAATCCATGATGGAGAGAAGTCTCTAGGAACGCCTTTTCTGTATGACGACGTCTTATGTTAGTCAAACGATCCATATGCTGCTTTAATAGACAGTTCTCGGATTCAGCTATCGGTTCAATAGCCAGATGAAAAGGTACACGTGAATCGTCATGTAGTACATTATTGAGGTCCGTGCTGCAGTCATAGTACGTATCATCTTGAAAGCATAGAGAAAATTCTTTATGACGACGAATGTATGATACGATCTGTTCAAATGAACTACCAAGAAAGTACAGTAATAAATAAACATCATGTGTATTGTATATTAAGCAACATAGATTAAAATAACTGTTATGACATTTTGTTACAAACATGTCTTATAATACTTAACATTTAATTTTCGCAAATATTTTTATGTACAGTGTAGAAAATTATTGTAACAATCACTGAAGTTCGAATAAATGAGGAACTAAAATTTTGTTGAAATCTGCACACTTAAACATTTTTTACTGACAAGACATTTATCTGTTTATATGGCGAACAGCTTTTTCGAAACACTGTACACACTAGCCACTGAGGACTGTTAGAACTGAACTGCTACTGGTGCTTTAATGGAACCCAGTGAGCACAAAGGTTACACTACAGTTTGGTAAGTGGAAAGTTTTCTGGTATGACGTAGAGATTACCTAGACTTATATATTTTACATAATTTAAGACTATTTGTCTTATCCTAGAATTAGTAGAAGATTCAAGTCCAAATGGCTTAACTCCAAAAAGATAATAGCTTGAAATTAAAAAGGTATGATAGCGTAGAGGTTAGGAATAATTAGGTGATTATTTTTTATCACTGACTGTTCCAGCTTTTAAAAAGTAGAAATATATTTAAACCAACTATAATCTATATATTCTTGAGAGCTTTGGATCTACAATCATGACTCACAACAAGATAATGCGCTGCAATCTATATATGTTTCCAATCCTATTTGAATTTTTTCTTATACAGTTGGGGCTATAAGAAATAAAGCTAAAGATCCATAAAAATCCATATCAAGAAAAGCCTGTACAACATGTTTCTCCTCTAACTACAGTAAAATTAATTACAGATTTTATCCTCACAAGCTTTAAAACTTTTTGCTTCACCTATATGAAATTTGCTTTTATAGCTTTTATAGACACTATCTATCTGTAAGACTTGCTTTTTAGTACAAATTTTGGATTGTTGTAGGCCTCATTATCCTGTTCTTATTCCTTCCTATCACCAAATGCTACACCGTTTTCAAGTATGCCACCTACACTAGTTACCGAGGTCTTACGAACTATCTAATCCATATATATATATATATATAACCCAAAGAGTGTATTAATTATAGCAATCCAACTCGGTTACCAAGCATAGGTTTGTATAACTGACCAGTTACGCTTTAGCTTCAAAGGGTTAGTAAAGTAACCTACTTGATCAAAACGAAACGCGATGATATTATTAAAGAAGATAGTCTCCTCGTCTTAATATGGTCGATTTTCAACAGGATAGAAAGGTGATAATACCAGATAAGCTTAAAGCAACCAGTTCACCAGAAAACATTGTATAACATTGATGAATTTCGTATATTCATTTGTTAATAATAAGACTTACAAACCATGAACTGTGTCCAGATTTGGCAACAGATGCATAAGGATACCCGGCACTTTATCCAGTGAGTTCAGCTTTTTCGTTCTGAAACGCTCTTCAACTACAGCCTCGAATTTGTACCTTGCATTTAAAGAACCAACCAGGTCTATATAGTTTACTACATCAGTGTGATGGCTGTATCTTCCCATGAAGGTTTCCCAGTTAGTTAAAAATTCCGGAAGAGATATGAACACTAGACGTACAAATGAACGCATAGCTGAATCGACCACCTGACTCCGCTTATAGGCAGCTTCTGCATATGAAATATGTCTCAATTTATGAACACGAGTTTTAGATTCCATAAGCCTGTAGAGGGTAAGGAACGCTTCTTCGATATTGACATTTTCATGTGCCGAAGTCTCAATCACAGGAATTTTCTTAAATTCATTTGACTTGAGAAAAATATCTAGTCCTGATTTAGAAAAATCACAATTATCCAACTTAGATAACACTACAACGGCTGGTTTACGAACTCTTGAAAAGCATTTTAATGACTCCTGCAGGACAGCTAAGTTGCATGAGTAGCTTGGATCTACACAGTGAGTATTACTCGTGCAAGTGGTAATATCAAATATCAAAATAAAACCATCAACCTCCACTTCATTTGATCCAAAGCAATCACCTGTACTTGAACCCTTGCACACTCCTTTCTTACATGCATAGGTTAACTTATTTTTAAATACCAAGCGAATTTCGATGCTTTTATGAATATATTCTAAAAACTGATTGATATCGTAATCACACGTTGAGTATTGAGGTACTGAGTAAAATACACCGTCTGGGAACTTCGTGTGCTCCAGTATTTGAAATTTTATGATACTTCCATCTATTTGACGGCACGCACATCCCCAGTACAACCAACGACTATCACTTACATTGACATCGCAGGAATGAGAGGTATTACTAATGGAATGAGGATCCTTGACGTACGAATCGGGATGACGAAAAACAAACCTATTGCAAAAGCATGATTTTCCTGAACCTGGAAGCCCAATAACACCGATAGTGATGAGCTTAGTCTCAGTCAGTGATAAGTGACAATTGTTAGACATAAATGAAGGTCAGGAACTCAAGGTCATAAGGGTAACAAAGAATATCAAGAAACTATGTTTTTCGCGTACAATCAACTCTGTTCAAATGGTTCAAATGGTTGAGGACGGAATAGAAGAAGCTTTCGCTTAACGGGCTTCCGTGTCTGATAGCAGTGGATCACCAATACCTCCAGGCAAGAACCTAGGTATATGAACGATAATAGAGGGAAAAAAAGAATTTGGTAAATCATAATAATATGTTATCCTTAGTCCTTAGGAATAAGTCAAGTTTTCTCTTAAAGGACTCCTGGGAGGTCGCTTGGACTAGCTCAGTCGGCAGCGAATTCCAGCACTTGACAACTCTAACGGAGTAGAAGTTGTGTCTGCAGTCTGTTCTGCTATGTAGGGTCTCCAATTTCTGGGTGTTACCTCTGAGGTTAGTGTTATGACTAAGCTTAAGAAGTTGTTTAAGGGGATGACCAGAAGTATTAAGGATACTATAAGTCATAAGAAGATCACCTCTAAGACGCCTATACTCTAACGGGTAAAGGTTAAGTGATTTGAGGCGCTCTTCATAAGGTTTGAATTTGAGACCCCGAACTGATTTCGTGGCTCGACGTCATCTAACTTTCAGGGATTGATCTCTTACCGAGTGGTTCACTTATGAACGCAGATGACATGTTTTCCGTACTCTAAATGGGGTGAAGACATTGAACAAGGAGTCTTTTGCTAGACTTGAGTAACAATGCAAGCATGGTCTGGAGTGTCTCTCTTCCTCTAAATCCAAAATGCTTCAGACTGATCCACATTATTGCCTACAT
>NC_031497.1:17679279-17681145 GCF_000237925.1 Schistosoma mansoni
CAACCTTTACAGTTGTCACATTGCATGCCAGATGTAACGGCAAAACGGCAACCAGGTCTCTTGCATGAATTTTTCATGGCTAGTGATTTAGACTGTCTTAAAAATATAAGCAGTAAATTTAGGACCGATAAAAAAAAACACACAGTAAACAAAAACCATCAAAAATGTATAAAAACAGTTAACGATAAGCTAAAGCTAGCCTTTACGTGAAAACTATAAAAAAACCGATAGTGAGCTGAGGCAAAACCACAGTTAACTACTGGAAATCCAAAAACGCGACTTATTGATGTAGGTAGTCTTCGCAATTTTTGTCATATGCTAGCTGATCCAAGAGTAAAAGTAAATTTTTCCACTTTTTAAAATAATTGATTTTTGTTTCGTTTATCATACCATAAGCTTAGGTTCAAGCTCATAATTAACTCTTATAAATATTTTTGAGTTTGAGAAAAAGCTTTTGCTTTGGTTCATTAGACTGCTGTTAGATAACAATGTGTTTCTCCCTAGTAAATATCTGTTTCGCAGTTGTCGTTATTTACTACATCCGGAACTTTATTGATATTGTTGCGGCAAATAAAGTTCCATATATCTTCGACAGTGATCTCAATCTTATAGTGATGAATAAATCTCCAGAATCAATAGTTCTGTAAGTCCTCAACACTTGATACTGACCACATTAGTCTTATTGGACTCACTTAGCTAAAGGAGCTCGGTCACGCATCCGCACCAGATCACGAGTAGGAACGACGTGCTCAACGTCTCCTACGACCACTAGCCAGTTTAGATCAGTCACTTCTCGACATATTGATAACCTATCAAATATATCTTCGAACCTCCTCGCTTCTGACTTTTGATTTCACTGGGTGGGCACGATCAAATTATAGGTGTTACTGGTCGAAGTGTTGTCAAACTACAAGTACTTGTGGCATCCTCAACCTTGTTAGTTTTCCTAGGAACACCTTGGCTGAAGGCTTACTGTCAAGCATCTTCACCAGACCACGAGTGGTTATGCTGTGCTACACATCCCTCGCAACAGTTGTTGATCTTACCTCACACACTTCTCGACACATAGAAAGTCTTCTAAAATTATCTCCAAACCATCTTCCTGATTTCTGTAGAAGTCAGCAAGGCGGTTCGACTGGGTTTGAGATCCTCGACTATATGGTTGTTACACAAGAAATCGTTACGAAGCCATAAATATCATTTACATCTTCAACAAAATAAATAGGATTCTTTGCATAAAGTTAATAATTATAAATGCTTAGACGCCATATTGAGGACAGCACAATTGCTGGTAAGTATAAAAAAGCCACTGACAAAGCCTTTCTGATCATCGTAATTTGAATAAAGAATTATACCCAGCATGTATGAAGCCTCATTTAAAATATAGGTTCCAGGGGTAAGTTCATGGTGTGGAGCCAGTGATATGTCGCTAGGCCTCAGCCAAATCATTCGGCAGTCGCGTTGTATAATCACCAGTTTTTGATGATCTGCGTCGAATGATCGGGGCCTACTCGAGCAAGTCGAGAATGGTGCGACGAGTCAGTTAACTTCGAAGTCACACCTCACGGTCAGCACCGAACGTGGATTACTCTTTCGCCGTATTAAGGTTATATGGCTGCTTTGAAGACCATATAACACAAAGGACGTAATTACAGAAATATGCTAGCAAGAATGAGTATAGAGAAGGTAGTGAGACCAACACCGCATCAGCCAATCCATGCAGTGCGATTAATTGATGAGTGTTGAGTGTTCTGGAACTTGGAGAAGATCGGTGTACTGTTCGATATTCAGTGACTCAGATGCCGGATGATTTGGCTAGGGCTCAGTGACATTTCACTGGCCGTACAGGGTCACCAAATGTCGGAC
>NC_031497.1:17681345-17759593 GCF_000237925.1 Schistosoma mansoni
GTCCGACATTTGGTGACCCTGTACGGCCAGTGAAATGTCACTGAGCCCTAGCCAAATCATCCGGCATCTGAGTCACTGAATATCGAACAGTACACCGATCTTCTCCAAGTTCCAGAACACTCAACACTCATCAATTAATCGCACTGCATGGATTGGCTGATGCGGTGTTGGTCTCACTACCTTCTCTATACTCATTCTTGCTAGCATATTTCTGTAATTACGTCCTTTGTGTTATATGGTCTTCAAAGCAGCCATATAACCTTAATACGGCGAAAGAGTAATCCACGTTCGGTGCTGACCGTGAGGTGTGACTTCGAAGTTAACTGACTCGTCGCACCATTCTCGACTTGCTCGAGTAGGCCCCGATCATTCGACACAGATCATCTACGTTTGTGTGGTACAATTTTTTCGAACATGAAGCAAATATACTTAAAAGAGTTAAACGGCGAGAGACCAAAATAGTGAAATGGCGTTCCAATCAAAATGTCCCAACCTATTTCCGTTTCTTGAAAATTTCAAAAACCAAGATCAACTTATTAGAGTCTGGAGTGTCATTCTTAAGTCGAGTGAATTTTAAAAAATGTTCATTAAACTCCACTCCTTAACTATGATGACAGAAATGCCTCAATTATTGCTTCTATTCACTAAACTTTAGCGTCTAAGCCTTATGAACACTGACCTCCTGGTTAAGGTTCAACTATTGAAGTGTGCCTTTTCAAAACAGAAAGAAAGTAATCACTAAAATATTATATTATGCATCCCTCCCTTGTTATTTATAATTCTGTCACTTCTAATACGGATGTCTCCTGCAATGGTTGGATAACAGTCTGCATGTAAAATTAGGCACGTTTATATGAAAACAATTATATCTGGACCCAATTAATTAACCACTGAGCTTAGCTCAGATGTTTTATTTCCAAAACTACGAGCTTTCGTGTAGCGCGTGCTTAAAATGTTTTAAGACGCTCTCGTTATACTCACAAAGTCTCGGCAGTTCTGACTAATATTCCTAGTTCATGGAATTTATTTCCTTGACTACGAGCATTTGTACATATAACTCCTAAACAGAATAACTTATTGTGGTGTTTATTTGAACCAATGATTCATTTGTATTGATGACTGCTTCATTTTGAATTCCAAATACAATACATTCGTTTGTGTTCATCTAATACTTCTTGAATAAATTGCGTCGTTTCTGGGATTAATAGTTTAGATTACATTTCAAATACTCTTAAACATCACATTAGCGGCGCGATGGAGCCTGTGATGGAACCGTTGGATATACATTCTGATCATAAGGCTTTTGAGGGTTACATGGAGAGGTTCGAAATCTGGGCTGTGACCATGGAAGATATTGAGGATTTTAATACTGTGACTCATTTCCTTACGTTCATCGGAAAAGAAGCCTACAGCCTAATAAAGACTATGGCATTTCCAGACAAGCCGACTTCACTCCTTTATGCAACTCTCAAGCAACTACTACTGGACCATGTATAGTATACAACTCTCGAACGCCGTAAGGGGGGAAATTCAATGAAATGACTCGTCAGAACATCGGAAATTCCACAACTTTACTACATCGTCGCAGTCCAATATGTAATCAAGGTTATTCAGATAACGATTCATTGAGTTGTGAAACAGTTCACGAAGATGAGCACAAGTTTGGTAAATGTTTGTTCTGTGGCAAGTATCATCCATGTAATAACATGATTCATTTCGCTGAAAGTAACGCTAAGGTGGATGTTTCTAACGATCAATTATCTTTATTCAAGATTTCTAGAAGCGGTATAACGTCACATAGCAGCCCAGAGTTGAATGAAACCCATAATCATTGTGAAACAAAAGTTTCTAATCAACCAACTTCTTATCGGATTTCTCGTGTTACTGTGCCTGATGCGGTTTGTCATAATGATTCACATATTTCTAATGAAATTTCATACAACTCTAAGAATAATATCTTGAATCAGTCAAATCCCGATCAAAAACCAGATTCAGTTTTGGTAGATGCTGATTTTTCTAATGACCCATTATCTTCTAATGAATCTCTTAATGAATTTGAGGAAAATATTTCAGAACAATCAAATTCTGATGTCAGATGAAGTGTCAGCGGTCCTCACAATGAATTTATCTCTAATGGTATTCCTAATAAACGTGACAAATATGTTCTGAATGCGTCGAATTCTAGTCACATTTCTGATGTGTCAGATGTTGGATATTCTCACGAACAATGTTTGTTGAATAGAATCCCTAGTCAGTTATATGATGGATCAGAAGGAATAAAAAGTTTACCCGAAACAATCAGAGAACCAGTTTGCCCAGATATTAAGTTTGCACTGGCAGAAAGTCCAAATCAAGTCAAAGATTATCCTGATGAGTATGAGCCAGATGCATGTTTTCCGTTTGTTTGTTTTGCAGGTGAATCAAGCCTAGATGAATCACATGTGTTAATTACACATATCAATTCATATTTATCTGTGTATTCTAATATGAATGACAAAAAGAATATGTACCATAATTTTTATGCAAGTCAAAGTCACACGATGGAATACCTTAAATTATATATCAGTGTGTATCCTCAATTACTCACATATAATAATCGAAGCGTGATATTTGAGAAGATAATGCGAATTAGGAACGTCAGCTTGGTTATAACATTATTTCATGAGGGAGGATAGTGTTGGGAAGTCTATGGTGAAAATTCTAGATGTCAGTGGTTTCACTACACAACCGACATGATGACTGTATACAAGTCCAGGAATCAGGTGAGTGTGTCCCAATTTAAGTTGTTAAATCTAATACTAACGAGTTTATTCTAGATCGCACAGAGTCTACATCTATTACACAATTGGGCAGACACGTCATGAACTTAAAGAAAAGAGGTACGATTGATCGCAGAAATCTGGATCCTCATTTAAGCTGTGGCGGATGTGGTGTTTATATGAACCAGTGATTCATTTGTATTGATGACTGCTTTCATTTGAATTCCAAATACAATACATTCGTTTGTGTTCATCTAATACTTCTTGAATAAATTGCGTCGTTTCTGGGATCAATAGTTCAGACTATAATTCAAATACTCCCACTTATCACACTTATCTATACAACTCTTTGTATTATTCTCTTCCTAGACCAGAGGACTAAAATATCCTCTAAGCGGAGGTTTTTTTGCCATTTTGTCGACATCTTTCTAGTTCGGCAAATCCTGCCTTCTTTCTTATTCTATCTTCTAGAGATACGTGGATCCTTACTCAGACATTGGTGTTATCTCGATTTCAGTCACTAGTTAACAAAGGATTTAGTTGTTCTGCTCACCCTAAAATTGCACAAGATAGTCTACATGATCGATGTTCAACATTCACTTTGGTCTTCTTACCTATTCTTATTGATTTTTTACCTTAATTTCCGTAGACTTGTCTGGCAAGATGTTACAAATAAATGCTCCGACCCTTTTCAAATTATGCGCGTGTCTAATTTGGGGATCAGGGTGGTTGGATTCTAACAAACTACCTGCAACAATGTCTGATAATAATATATTTTTACCAGGGCACGTACGCGCCGGTTTTACAGAAATAATCTACAAATTACAACATTTATTTGCTTACGGTATGATGAGGTCATTCATTTTCCAGTCACGCTAGAGTTAAGTCGTGTCAAGTTTGGACTTGGACGGTGCATTCTGCTACTCGGATTGGGAGTCTATCAAAGTCTTATAAACCAGACGGACTCTATTTGTGGCTTCCATCATTCTTTTCCTAGGTTCTGCTTTGTAATCTAGTTCCTGTCAATCGGGACGATCACATCGGGTCTACTTTATCCTCGTCTCCAGTTGCTACTTTAGGATCTTGACCATCCATATTTAGTGGTATTTAACTCTTCGTTTGTTCCAAGGGTGATTTTTTTCTATGTCTCGTAGTCAGGTGTTTAGTCCGCCTCGTAACTGCGCTTGCTACACTGACTTATTACTTGATGCCAGTACGCATGTTGCTAGTCCGGCCACTGTCAACTTTCTTAATGGCTAGCGCCGGAAGTTCGGTTTTCCCTTAGATTAATGGTATCTTACTGGAACTACAAAACACATAAATCCGGTGAGAATTAGGCTTCAGACATTTTCGCTGTTTAATGGGATATAACCGGGTACACGCCCTGTGGAACCACTTTCTACACTCATCACATTGACTTCCTACCTCCATATGGAGGAAACAGTCTGGCCGTCCATACTAATAAACATATATGACCATTTTAAATAGATATAAGGTGAAAAATCGTCAAGAATACATAGGATAATTGTTAGTATGAGAGTCAACCAAAAGCAGTAACTCAAAATGGATGAGAAGAAAGTTCAAAACCTTAACCAAAGTAATCCAAGGTCTTTACAGACAAAAGCTGCTGACCCCTTTAGTTTGCGTCCATTAAGTCACTTTCACTGATACATTTGACTACTACCTACGATCCTGTTTCAAGTACCTTTGGATACCTAGTCTCTAGACCTTTAGCATGGTGACTCCGGAGATATCCTGAGGGATTGGCTGGTTCAATAGTTCTTTTATCAACGCAAGATCTAGCGCAAAACGTATTCTCGTATCCGAGCTTTCACTCTCCACAACTCCGCCAAAGACAACTTGCCTGTCACGATGATCAGTTTTTGATTTCCCAGCTGCTTTTGGGTGGACTGGCTTTTCTTTGGCAAAATTAGATCGCTTCTTATTCTCGACTTGTTCCCATTCATGAACGTTCATTGTAATGGCAATCATAGTGTCGTCAAACATACACCATGAGGTACTAGATGATTATCGATGACTCAGGTGGTCAGATTTTTGTTTTTCCTGCTAGAGACAGACCGAGACTTGCAATTAGGTTTTTTAGGCGTTTCTTGGCCGCTACCATTTAGAGGGTGGGGAAGAGAAGAAACCTGCCTTCTTCAACCTTCATTTCTAACAGGCGATTTTGAAGTCGGTCTTTTCTTATTTGTTTCTGGCAAGTCAATGGACTCTGAGTTTATTTAAGATAACTTCACATCGATCTGCGTATCTACATAGTGAATACTTTAACTGGGATATTTCTATTTAGAGTGAAAATAGTAGTCATAACACATATTCAACGATCAAAGCTATAAATTTAACTCCATGAGAAGAAAATACCATAGACATTTCTTACTAGATTACGTCAGATGATGTCGTTCAGAAGGACAATGAAAGCTCCATGACCAAACCATCCAGGTCAGAGAATAAAACTGCATCAAAAAGTTGGGTATATTTGATTCTGAAGACTGAAGACAAGAAGCTTGAACTCCCTGGAATAGAGCCTTTGATGGTCACACGGCTCACTCGGAGGAAGGGCTCTAATCATCAAAATCACCTGAAGCTACTTCGTGCAACACCCAAGAATGCTTCCGACGTGGAGGACGTCCTGCTAGCTAGTCACTTACTGAAACCCGATGGGAACGTAAGAATACTGCCTGACATTCCGTATTGTGCGCGAAATATCATCCGGAACATCTTTAATGAATCTTGCGAGGCATTTTTCCGCGGGATAAACATGATTGTGCAAGGTGTACCGGAAAATACGGACCTAGATCAGACAAACTCTGGTATTCGGGAATGGAAATTCACCAAACATTCCTAGAAACTGAAAAACATACTGACTCAACAGGTGACGAGGCCAAGAAATACGAAAACTCTAGACCCCGGCTAATGAAGATAACCTTCCCATCCTCCCATATGGCGGCTGCGACTCTCAAAGCATTCTGCGCCAACAGACGTCGATTGGCAACTGGAATCCATATGCATCCGGATAGACCACACGACACCAGGACCAAGCACAAACGCAAGCTGGAGCTGACAATTCCACTTGTGGACTGTGTTGATCATAAAAAGCGTGTGAAATACGGAGACTATCAACTCCGAAAACCTTGCATAGGTAGATTACCTGTCCACTCACGTGAGGCTCACATAGACAAGCAGGACGAAGTTCACACGTTTCAAATTCAGAGCATAGACTGCCTGTACATGAACGCCGCGAGTTTGCCAAATAAAATGGAGCTACGTGAACTTGGCAACGCCAATAATACTCATCTGATATGAATATCCGAAACTTGGGTATCTTCTCATTTTACAGACCAGGAGCTAACAATACCTGGAATGTCTTTGTTCCGCAACGACAGAAAAACAGGAATGGGGGGGTGGAGTAGCCTTGTATTAACGATCATGTCTGGAGGTACACCAACTTCACAACCAAGAGTTCCCCAATCTTGATTAATCAGTATGGTGCTCAGTAAGATTATCTACCATCTAGAGGTGTCTAGTTGGGGTCATTTACAGGAGGGCCACTGCTTACATCGAGTATGACAGTTGTATGTTGGGAAGATTAACTCGCTCTACGAGTCTCGGATTCTTTCATATCCTGATTCTAGGGGACTTCAATCTTCCTAGAGTCAACTTCATGGGACATACCAATATTGGAGGTGAAAACTCTACTGAAGCTCAGTTCTTCAACCTAATTGATGATCTGGGATTATTCGAAAATGTGAAGTCGGCAACTCCTTTGAGAAACAGTCAGACGCCGTCGCGCTTAGATTGGGTATTTAGGAATGAAAAATTCATAGTCGACGACCTCTCAATTCTGGCTCCCCTGGGAAAAGCGATCATTCTGCTATACTGAGGGAATCAGCTTCAATCCTGGCAAAACTGCTTAGCTTGAAAATTTCACACTCGCTAAGTCGAGGCAAACTACCGGAGATTTGGAAGCTGGCTTACATCACAACAACTTTCAAAGGAGGTCGATGCAGCGAACCTTCAGGCTACCGGTCAGTAGCAAAGACTATGGAGTCCCTGATATGCGATGGTATGCACGGCTACTTATAGTCCCTGAAGTTCTTCTCACCCCAACAGCATGGTTTCAGGAAGGGTCACTCTTGTATAACCAACCTGCTGACTGCGATGGATAGATGGATAAGCATCCTTGATCGTAAAAGGAAAATTGACTTAATTTACCTTGATTTCTCGAAAACATTTGATGGGGTCAACCATATATATTATCAATAAGCTGAAACGATCGGCCATCGAACCACCTCTAATTGACTGGCTCACTTCATATCTAAAAAACCGGCATTTTAAGGTCACGGTTAACGGGCGGCCTGCTTAAACATCTGGGCTACCTGTTCCTGTCATCTATATATTTCAACAAGTTATCTAATATTGTTTGTTTTAATACATCATTGTGGCTATTAAGCACACAACCTACTCCGGTGTGTTTCTGAAAACTGTACAACCTTTCGCTGTAAAGGCTACTAAAAGGCCTAATCAGAGATGTCGTATTTGCTGGGAACATGCAGCAAAAAGAATATACATTATTCATATGTCGATTGACTGAACTGCTAACATCCAACTGGCGATCACTGAATGTTTATCATCAGGAGCAACAAAGAAATAAGAAACGTAAACATGTTGAAATACTTTATGCTGAGAATTCGATTTTGTACCAAATAATATAATATTGAATAAAGCTAATAATAATAATAATAATAATAACTGCACTTTCTCTCGGACTACGTAATGTCTTATTGGGTCCCCCAAGGCCCAATACTAGGACTTCTTCTCTTCTTGATTTATATAAACGATCTTCCACAACAAGTATCGTCTGACTTATTGTTTTTTGCTGATGATATGAAACTTTGAAGAGGAATACGCAACCAAAAGGATATACTGGCACTTCAGGAGGGTCTGACTCGACTTCAAAGTTTGGCAGACGACAACGGACTTACATTCAATACTTCAAAGTGTAAATTAGTTCATCTGAGACATGTTGCAGACTATAGTTACAACTCAGGAAACTGCTTTTTATAAGTATCCCAGGACGAAAAAGATTTAAAAGAGCTGGTACCCTACGATTTGAAGTCTTACGCTAACTGTGACCGAATCGTCTTTCGAACAAATCTTGCACTGGTAACATTGAAGATCATTTTTGACCAGTTCGACGGGAGAACTTTCCACATAATCTTCAGCAATTGTATTCGTCCCCATCCAGAGCACGAAAACGTAGTATTTCTTTCCTCACTCCAAAAGGATAAGGACACTCTGGAACGTATCCAACGGCGAGCCACAAAATCAGTTCGAGGACTCAAATTCAAACCTTATGAAGAGCGCCTCAAATCACTTAACCTTTACCCGTTAGAGTACAGGCATCTTAGAGGTGACTTTCTGGTGGCCTACAGCATCCCTAACACTTCTGGGCATCCTTTCAAACACCTACTTAAGCTTAGTCCCAATACAAACCCAAGGGGTACCATCCAGAAACTGGAGTCTCAACATAGCAGAACGGACTGTGCACACAACTTCTACTCCTTAAGAGTTGTCAAGTGCTGGAATTCGCTGCCGACTGGGCCAGTTCAAGAGACTTCCCAGGAGTCCTTTAAGAGGAAACTTGACCTATTCTTAAGGACTGAGGATAGTATCTTACTATGAATCACCAATTTCCTTTTACCCATCTGTCATTAATGTACCTCGGTTTATGCCTGGAGGTATTGGTGATCCGCTGCTACTAGACGCGGGAGCTCGTTAAGCGAAAGTTTCTTCTATTCCGTCCACAACCATTTAAACCATTAACTGATGACTTTATTTTAGAGCACATTCGGCTATGGAGTGCAAATAACAGATGTTTGATATTAGGAGGCTTTAATGCACCTGACGTTAGTTGGACTGAGATGACCACGAAATGCTCTATAAACTCATTTGATAGCAGGCTCTTGGAAACAGTAATGGAACATGCATTAGTACAACATGTATCCAAACCTACACGTTTTGGTGTAAACCAAGGTTCTTCTCTGTTGGACTTGGTAATTACTCATGAGACTGAGGATATTGCCAACCTAAATATTCTTCCCCCGTTAGTAAATAGCGATCACGCTGTTTTATCATTCACGTTTAGAGCTAGCGATATGATATACGATCAGATTAAGCCTCGCCCAAACATATGGAGAGCTAACATACCAGAAATTCAGGATTGTGCTACTAAGATAGATTGGTCAGTAGATACTAGCTCATCAGTTGATGAGGCGTGGTCTGTATTTAAAGGCAAGTTTAGTGCAGTCACGTCCCCGTTCATACCATACTTGGTGCCACGTAGACCGAACAATAGTCCACCGTGGATAAATAAAGAAGTTAAGAAACTCCTTAGGTGTAGAAAAAAACACTGGAACATGTTCATCTCTACTGGCTTAGAACAGTACAGATCTAGTTATCGTAAAATTAGAAATAATTGTAAAGCGTTAATTAGTAGAACTAGACGGTCATACGAAAAGCAATTGGTTAGGGATTGCAAACATAGTCCAAAACGGTTATTCTTGTATATAAAGAGGCGAACTCAAAGAAGTGATGGAATACCATCACTTTTGATACAAGAAAATCCGTTAAGTTTGGCAAGAAATGATACCGAAAAATCGGAAGCTTTTTCGGAATATTCCAGTAAAGTTTTTTCTACCAATAATGAGGAACGATCACCTATTCATTGTGATTGTGGCGACTTGTTGATGGACCCTGTAGTTATTAAGAAAGAAACTGTTTTAAGGCTACTTCAGCATCTGAAACCTGATAAGTCTAGTGGTCCTGATGATATTCATCCTCGGATTATGAAAGCTCTCCCAGATGTTATTGCTGAACCCTTAGCGATACTGTTTGATATGTCCCTGCGGCAGTCCAGATTGCCAAGAGACTGGAAAGACGCAATAATCAGTCCGGTGTATAAGGCTGGGAGTAGGGATTTAGTTAGTAACTATCCACCCGTCAGCCTAACTAGTGCAGTTGTAAAACCAATGGAAAAAATTATTAGGATGGCTGTTATAAACTACGTGGAAAGACATGATCTTTTGTCTAAGGAACAACATGGTTTTCGAAAAGGTCTATCATGTTTGACAAATCTTCTCATTGCAAGAGAAGATTGGGCTGAGGCAAAAGATCGCAATATTCCTGTATATGTCATTTTCATAGATCTAAGTAAAGCCTTTGATAAGGTTTCCCATTCTGGTCTTAAATTAAAACTGGAAAGTTTTGGAATTCATTATGCAGTCATAGACTGGATAAGTGACTTTCTTCATGGAAGGAGACAAAGGGTAAGAGTAAATGGGGCTCTCTCATCGTGGGAACTAGTAAAAAGTGGAGTCCCCCAAGGCACAATTTTAGGTCCTCTTATCTTTTTACTTTATATAAATGAATTACCAGCTATAGCTAAGTCATCCGTCCTACTATTCGCCGATGACATCAAGATTTGGAGACCCATATATAGCATGTCAGACAGAATAGTTTTACAGGAAGATCTTAACTCATTAGTGGCATGGATGAACGGGTGGTCACTAGAAGTAAACCCTAATAAAAGTGTAGTTATGCAATTAAATAACTACGATGATTCGTATCACTACACAATATGTGTACTAGTGTTGCCCAAAGTAAGAAACTATAAAGATTTAGGAGTCATACTAAGTATTAATCTCAAAACAAACAGTCACTGTAAGGCTGCTGCTGCAAAAGGCTCTAGGGTATTATGGTCTATTCGTAGATCTTTCCGGTATCTGGATGGGGAAATGTTTAGGTTATTATACCCAACTTTCGTACGGCCACATTTGGAATATGGGATTCAAGCAGAGAGTCCTTGTTTCAAATATGAGGCGGATATGTTGGAGCGAGTCCAACGCCGCGGGACAAAAATGGTAAAAGGTCTATCCGATCTATCTTATGAAGACAGACTGAGACACCTCAACTTATTTCCGTTACCTTACCGGCGAATACGGGGTGATCTAATATTGGCATATCGTATCCTGAACGATGACCTTGGTACTAACATGTCCTATCTTCCCCTCCCGTCTAGGGCTGGTCATTTGAGAGGACATTCAAAGAAAGTCCAAAAACCGAGATCAAATCGTCTACGTCTGGAGTTTCGTTTCTCGCACCGAGTAGTGAATTACTGGAATTCTCTACCAGAACACGTAATATCAGCGCCTTCTGTTGATATATTCAAGAAGAGATTGGACCTCCACAGAGTAACAAATTGCAAGGATTAAAATAGGCCACTAGACCTCCTATCCTTATTACTGAGGACTGAAGACTGAATCGTTTGAAGGTTGAGCTACATTTCAAACTTCGCGGTACTTTACCAAACCCCTGTGTCAACTTTTTCAGTTTGCTGAGCTCAATGCTTTAAATCCGCGTTCATTCTTTTATTGGGTTTAAGTTTATTATGTATACTGAGTCTACGATTTTCGTTTTTATTGTTCTTTTTTAGATTATCGAGTTAGCTGAGTCAACAAACATCTTCAACTATACCTTTTTTCACCACTTTCCAACAAAATCCTACACAAAACCTTATTTAGAGACCGTAGTTGACCGAACGGTAAAGGTAGACTGTTCTGTTCTGCTTTTCGTCATGTAAACTAATTAGCTGTTTAGAGCTCTTTCATAATAACACACAAGCTACTCAGAAGTATAGATACATTGCTTGCAAAACCACGACTAAGAGGCGAAACATCTTGGCAGAAAGCTGGTAGAAAAATGGCCCTCAGTTTTAGATCTTCTAAATACTTACTCATAACTCTAAACTTACTCTACCTAGTAATTTGGGAAATGTATATAAAAAGCCAAAATTTTTCTTAGGTTATTGCTTTCATTCTTGTTGGCGTTGCTGCATATGCCCGGCTAAGCATTTATGTGACGAGCGTTCATATTGTTGGTGGTATAATAGCTTGTGGAGTCTTCCTCTTTGTGCTTGCTGTAGCTGGATTGTTGGGCGCTATCAAACATAACCAGCCAATATTATTTTTCGTATCCTTTTAAGAATCAAGTTTATTTGATAAGTGCATTTGTATTTTGATGGATAGCTTCCCTCAGTTCGTTTCTTGACTTAGAGTAATCATGTTTTTCTCTGTTGCGAAGTAGATAATATACTTCACTATATAGATATAATACTTCACGTAGGCGACACGTTGGTGTGAAACTACTACGTTTCTGTACTTGGCACAATAAGAAAGCTTCCTCGCTCTTCGACCAATAAATACCAGCCCTTATTTTTGCCAACCATAGAAAACTTGACCAGACCCTAACTGAATGTACGATTATGTACAGAATGCGATTATTCGTAAAATTGCTTCAGTTTTACAAAGTAGATGGCTAAAAATTCACTATCATAGGTTACTCGACTTGGTAATATAACATCTTAAAATCAATTGAACGTAATTTCATAAGTTTTATACATTCCTCAAACAGGTAAACGAAGCTCCCGAACTTATGACTTATCAACCTTGATGGAAAGTAAGTGATTGTTTGTCAGACTGTATCTCGTCCAGAAAATGTAATGAAGATCTTTGCTCACATGCTACTGTTCATCTAGTCTTCCTTTGTTGTACAGGATAGTAACTTAAATTAGTCCCTTTTATATTAATATCTATCTTTTTTCTCTTTCCAAATTTATTTCACTGGATTATACTCCTTGAATAACATCATCAAACCCTAATCTTTCGGATTACTGCTTATACTCTTACTACCTCTAC
Organism: Schistosoma mansoni; assembly: GCF_000237925.1. NCBI lineage: Eukaryota > Metazoa > Platyhelminthes > Trematoda > Strigeidida > Schistosomatidae > Schistosoma > Schistosoma mansoni. Next base: position 17,693,875 of record NC_031497.1, read on the forward strand.
CACTATGGGATTTGAATCGACAACTTCATCTCTGTGCTAATGTGGTATGGCAACTTGAATTGATTTACGTACGTACGAAGTTCCACGTTGTAACTGACTGACGGACTTTATATTCATATGTAATCACTGTTACCAAAATACGTAGCCAGTGTTGTGTGTAAGATATATGGGGATTGAGATGATAAGCAGTGTTATCGGTTTCAAGTTATATGATCTATTAAGTGTAGGCACTAATCTGTAACATCCCTAAGACTCAAGTCAAAGATTCTGGACTCCACTTCAGGGCTTAAATTAATGCTCGCGGATTTACTTAGTGAATGATATTCACCCCTCACAATACTCGTCTACAGTTCCTTAATAATTATTAGTATATAATCCTACTTTTCGGCCTCTTTCTCGTCCAATTTTCTGTAGCATGCGCTTGTCTATCACTCTCTAGTGATTATCAACAGATTTTAGTTGAGACAGCGTGGAAACAAAGCTCCAATAACTCAAAACTAACTGTCATGACGGCGTTTAAATGCTGTGGTTTCAGTAGATCCGATCTGTCTTCATCTGCCGCATTGGGATATCCCCCGTGCAAGTTAGCCAAGGTAAGTAGCTGCACTAATTATATACATCATCTTATTGAATTTATCGTTTCTAATTCCGATGACTTGAAATAGTACACAATTGTCTAGGTATCTACTTTGTCATATACTTTATGTTTTGTTCCAAAAGCACATAGGATATGTAATGAACTGGATACATATTAATACTCCTGAAGCTTTGCTTTAGTTTTTCATATTACGAAATGACATGGATTATTTTATTAAACTACTTCACGATTCCTGACTTTTCATTAACAGTTTGTTGAGAAACGAAATTCTTCTAAACTGCTAACCTTTAATTTTATAGCGCATGTCTAAACAATCTACATTATACTGCTGATAATCTAGATATTCCTCCTAGCCTTATTACTAATGGTCTACCACTTAACCCTAACCAATATTACAGCCTTGTTTTTGTGTCTGTGTGACAGCTGCAACCATTAAAAAATATATGTTGATTACAGATGTTTGGTTGCAGATGTCTTCGAAATATCAGTCACTGAGCAGAAAGTTTTAGGTTTAGACTGAATGGTCAAAGGAAGGCAGCTAAATCAATCGATTAGGCTGTATAAGTCAATAGTAGAACTCTGAAGTGCAATAAGAATTGTCTATCTTATACACTAACCCACTGCATTTGGGTTTTTGGCTTTTCTGGTTAGAAAATAAAATCACGTTATAGTCACAGAGAGTTTTCATCGAAGGTACTGTCCAAAGCTGTAGTAAACTTGAGGAAAGCCAAATAATACCAGACTAAAACGTAGCATTAGTCAATAAAGTCATTGTTAGTCTGAATTGTGTCGAGTCTTCCAAATGAGGAAATCATTGTTTGGAAACCATAGATGACAGCTCAGGTTCACCCAATCTTCTCTTTTTAAGTCCTGAACTTTGTACTACCCGTTATTTGTTTTCCGTTCTCAATCCTTGTGCTTCTCGTCCGTTTTGTTGTCTTATTTACGTTGATTTACCGCTTTTTATTACGGACAGACATCAACAACATAGAACTTAGTACAGATACGTTGGCCTAGATTGTTTTGTATTGTTATGATGTTCAGCAACTCAGACTACCACACTTTTGTTCTGGATCGTAAATTGATATGTTACTTTGCTTTTGTCAGTCAGTCAGCTACAACGTAGGACCAGGCACACATATGCATCGGTCCAAGTTGCCACACCTCGTTAGCACAACAAGATGAACACCGAATTCATAAAAGTAGTTAATTTAGTGATGGTAACATATTAAAGAAAGGTCGTATATAAGGACATCGTACAAGAAGAAAAACAGATATGAAGCAATTTTAATCTCAAGGTTTAAGGGAAGATAAAGAGTGTATACATCTACGCCATTGTGATCGATTCTGAGCCGTCACCTAGAGTCTCGAACCATTGGTTACAATAGTCACGTGGACTCCAACCAAGTAGTCTACATCTACCAACATAGCTAAGACTAGAATTTAGTGACTTTATGGACCGATGCCACGTTTTAATTTAGCCGCCTCTAACTTTCTTCTATCCGTGTTTTACACTAGTCAGCATTGCGCATCATGGTAATCGGTGTTCAGGCATATGTAACACGTGGCCTAACCATCTCAGTCGATGAAGATTCGGGTTTCTTTTATTAGTCTGAAGAGTTACCTGGTGTTGCCTACAGCCGCTGCCTTTTCCATCTCTTTTGCTTTCGTTGCCCACCACTGCTCACGATCGTTTCTTAGACTTTTAGTCAGCCTACATTTGATTTGTTTCCGCTCTTTGTCGTGTTCAGAGCCTGATGGGATGAATTTACGCAAATCCATCAGTGAAATAGACTTGGAAGAAATCCATTGGTTTTTTGAAACCCTATGGTTTAAATTACTAATAGATGTGACTGCTGTTTCCACAGCTGTTCGTATGTCTTTCCAAGCAGCATCTGGGTCAGTCTTGTTTACAGAACCGCCTAGATGTGAACTCAGTTGTTCCTGGAATTCTCATTTGGCTTTCTCGTCCTCCAGTTCAATCCTAATGGGTCTTCTTAGTGTACTTTTCCTGCGTCCATTGAGGCGCAGACAAATGCGCGCTCGTATTAAAGCGTGATCAGAGTCTAAACAAGTATTCCAATACGAGCGACAATCTTCTATTGACCCTCTCCAACGATGACTGATGACAATATGGTCTATTTGAGTCCATCGTTGGTTTGGTGCAGGTGGTCGCCATGTTAGGCGATGTCTCTCCTTATGTTTAAAGTTAGCGTTTGCTAAAAATAAACGATTGTCTGAGCATAGTTGCAACAGACGACCACCATTATCGGTTCGTTGAGCTGGAATACTAAAACATCCACCTAAATGTCTTTCTGTTTGATTTAAGCTGCCTACCTGGGCATTAAAGTCACCCGCTACGACTACTATGTCTGAGCGCTTAGCTTTCTGAAGAAGCTCAGAGAGCTTTCTGTAAAAGTCATCTTTCACTTCATCAGGGCTGCAGTCAGTGGGAGGGTAGGCAGAAACGACGAAAAGGCAACGACGTGTGTCCCTATCCTTCCGAGTTCTTACGGATCCATTTAGCCGGACAGCACACAGGCGACTGTTAACAGAGATCCATTCTAATAGTGCTTGTTCTGCCCTTGTACTAAGTGCTGTGCCTACACCTGCATGTCCACGAGAACTAGCCAACGGGTCGCCAGATACAAGGAGGGTGTATTTCGTCGGCTGTCCATTTTGGCGAGGTGAGGTCAAGTAAATGACACACTAAGATCCTGTATGCGTGTTTCGGAGACACAGCATACATCAATGGTACGAGATTTTAGGGTCTTAGCCAAGGAGGCCTGTTGGCCGATTTGACTTGGGGTACGTATGTTGAAGGCTCTATTGTGTAGTTTGGGGCGAGGTTTTAGTAGACCTGGGACAGAGTTTCGCGCACTAGAATCGTTGGCCATGATGACACCTGAGGTGGAAGCCGAAAGAGGAAGTTTAGTGTTGAAAGTCAAGGTAGAAGGAATAGTAGGAATTGAAGAAGGAGATTGATTATGAATACAGTGGTCTTGAGTGCTGTTAAAGGTATGAGGGCAGTTATCACTTCCCGGCTGCCCACACTGTGGAAGGGTTCTTCTAGAGGTACCTGAAAAGGAAATTGGGTTAGAAGTGGTCTTAATGACCTGAGAGCGTGACCGCAGTTCCCAAGGGACAACTGCTTGAGGTCGGTCACACACGACCTTTTTGTGGGTAATTTTAGTGTTAGCTCCATACTTGTTGGGACCTTACCGCCGGAGACGGATATCCGTGGGATAAGGCGAGGTGTGCATTTTTAGAGTCGACGTTTTCTAACCCCACCTCTCCTTGTGGGAAGGCAGCATCGCTGTTATGCTGGTTGTCTGATGGAAACACCTTACTGCCGTCACACCTCTTTACAGTCAGCAGTACGACTTCGCCTTCGAACCTTGGGTTTGCTGCTTTTAGTCTCACCGCTCTTCAACCGACCTGTCTGGCATAGTTAGACCTTGAGGAATGATTGTTCCAGCCAGTACAACTCGGTTGGTTCATCACGATAGGCAAGCCCGACCACCAAGTCAAGATAGCAGCAACGGTCGGGACTGATTAGGTTATTTATTTTTTGCACTTTCTACCATTACTCTATATCCCGTTAATGTAGTTCTAAGTATTATAACTCTGACTGATAAGATATTTATGCTTATATCAGACTGGATTATCCAATTCTAGTTTTTAATCAAACTTAAGGAGGTGATTTGATAGTACCACACTATTTTCTCTAGCTGTCTTGCTGCGATACACCTGAGGGTGAAACTGCTAAATGCTGCCAAGGTTCAGATGTGGGGAATAGCACGTTCTGCCCATGTACTACAGCTTGTTGGACTGTAATTCAAGAACGGTTATCAACTGGTGTCCGAGTTACTGGTGCCACTAGCCTTTTCTTCAGCGTCATTGAAGTGAGTTCTTAGCTTGTAATTGTGCTACAGCCACTGCTATTTTGTGCTTTTACTAGTTTAACATATATTTATATTGATCAGTTAACCTTATAGCATACATTCCACATGCAACTAGTGGAAAACTATTACTGTACTCATGATTGTAAAGTAGCAGTACTTCAGGATGACCTTCTACAATCAAATGTCTAATCAGTTAGAAAGATTCAGAGAGATAAAAACTTTTGGTAGCAGTCGGATGACTAGTAAAAGAGGTCATATAAACATATACGAATGTATTTGTAATGATATAGTTATGTCGAATATATGTTGAACGTGTGATCTGAAAACCTATTCTCATAAACAACCGAATCATTACAATCTGAAAAAAATTATTGAGGATCCCTAAATATATCTGTATCAATAGGTTTAGGATCATGACTCTGTAGTTCTTAAAAATAACATTTACACGCTTGTTAATCTGAATCAGCACCAGAGTGTAATGTTTGTAAAAAATCCCTTGAGATTCTTTCCATTATCACTCCATAAGCTGACCATTTCTGCTTTCCCTCTCGATTCCAGCGTCGGCGAATACTACTCAGTGTATAAACTGTTAGAAAACCGTGAATAAAAGTTTCAATTCATTGAACTATTGATACGTTTTTTAAGCATACATTCCCACCATTCAGTATTACATGAATGCTATTCCCAGCGGATTTAACGTAGTTACGACACTGTCTCCATTTTCATTTGCCTAAGTTCAAATTGACTACTAGCTTTTTATGGTTTCTGCGAGACCAATGGGTCATTTATTATGTAAAGCTTCAGTTTATGATTGGTACATAAATAGCTCAAAAATATTCGAAGAGAACTCAAATTATATACCCTTATCGCACTCTTAAAGTTTTTGGCTTGCAGTCACTAAACAATTATTTTTGTTATTTTCATGCGTAAAATAAGTCAAGTGCCATATCTGTAAATCTGTTTGTCTTATTGGGCTTAAGATGTGGATATTAGTTATGTTTGTGTGTGCATGTCTTTTATTTAAATATATAGCTACGGGAGAAGAGAACTGTGATGAAAACAGTAGGTAATAGGTGTATGTAAATTAAATGATTATGTAGGTGTGCTCAAAAATGTCAGGTCGATGATTCTCAACCCTTTTCTTATTGTGTTTGTGTGGTTAATTCCTTAATCATTAAATTCTCATATTTATTTTCATTAGCTTATTGTTCCAATCATCATGTTTTATTTACCCACAGCTTTTAGGAGTATGGACGGCTCTTCGCTATCGGCACCAACGTGATCCCTTACTTGATCCAAACAGTGTTCTCTGAATTGTCTTCTCCATATTCATTGTCATTACTATTATTATCATCAGTACTATTGCCATATCATATAGCTCTGTAACACATCATGGATGCCTGACAGGTTAATTTTATAACATGAAGTAACATTTTCTAGTCATAAATACTATTGAAACAATCTTAAGTTCACCCGTTTCTTTGCGTGTTTGTATGCATTATTGCTTTAATTGTTTTCATCTATCCCAATTTATAATCAGTATTATCTTCACGAGTGATAAAAGCCTCCGTAAGTCCATTATCATTTGTTCAATGACTTCATTTCTAATCTAAACTCGAGAAACAAACTAGTCTTTGCACACACAAATTTGTGCACATTTATCTGTTTTTCACTCCATACTTGTGTCTGTACGCAACGATTATCTTCATTAAGGTCACTGTGATCTCAAATCACCTGAAGAGATTCATTAAACGTAAAATAGATTTCTTGTAAATAATAGTCTTCATCCTTTTTTTATTGATGTTCGTGCATGCGCTAAGTGAAGCCTGATGGATCGTACGAAAATTTTAACGATACATATATTGACTATTGACAGTTTTCGACTGGTTATTGGTCATTTTTGAGTTACGATTCCATAAGTCTATATGTTAGCTTTTTTTCATATTGATCGATCAGTTCTCAATGTTCTTCATATTATTTGCTAATAACCCATGTTTATTGTTGGTTTTTAATACTTAGCTGTATAACAATCATTCTATTCCTCGTTGTGATGAGTGGCCAATGAGATAGTTGTTAGAGTACTTGGTTTTCAATCACTTTTTTCCAGGTTCAAGCTACTTATCCTTCACAATAATAAGATAACTCGAAGCTGGGGATTTGAATTTGCCTTTAGTTACTGAATTGTCTTGATTAAATTAGTTACGTGTCCAGATAGCTATTCTAGAAGCAAGCAAAAGTGGCAACTCCCTGTTGTCATGGTGGTACATGTTCCATTTTGATTCCTGTTCACTGCTATGAGTAGTAATCCAAGGAACCCTGATAGCAAGTTTCGTATATCAGCTATCTAGAGGCAATATCCTGTTAAAAGCTATTTTCAGGAAAGGAACGTTCAGCTAAGAAGTCTGTTTATATATATTCAATTTCAACAAAAACCATTCAGTGACTTACGAATGATTTTAATGTAAAATATTTTGTATATTTTCTGTTAATCGAAATAGTTTTTGTGTAGGTGAACTTCAAACCAATACGTTGATAAGAGTTTTCAACACTTTTAACTCAGTGGAACAATACTACCAACTTTTATTAGGCGTCATCTAGTTATTTGTATTCATTGCCATCCGAAATGTTCCAATAATAAACTGGATGAAATTGTTTTGTATACTGATTACAATTTCAATTGGAGGCATTTGGCTTAATGGTTCGAAAAACTACTTTCTGAATTAAAGACTAGAACATGTAAATCGATATCAACTCCAAAAAAGGAATTGATGTATCAGTTATTAAAAATAAGGCTATCCATTTATTGCTTTACTGCTGCATAACAGAAAGGAAACTTGATTCTCATTTACTTGTAGAGATGACATGCTATCCTGTGGAGAATATAACGGTAAAATAATCTTATTGGTAAAACGCGAGATTATTAGCAAAGATGGATAGTGTCTAGCAGTGGAATCCAGGATGCGCGTTTCGTCCTATTTGGGACGCGTCAGCTGAATGTACGTGCATCTCAGAGTTCATGTTCACTCCGGGATTCAAACCAAGTACCATTCGCTTCAGACGCCATCACGTTATCCGTTTAGCTACAGAGTCCTGATAACCACTTTCTTGTGCAATAGGGTGAAGTTTAAATTCACTTGGTATTGTTTACTTGAATCTTCTCATTGATGTTTAAGACTGCAATTGGTCAGTCTCTTACTGGCATGTGTGCATACTGTGTGTATTGTCTCGATGTGCCAATAAGAGAATGATCAATCGCAGTCCTAAGCATCACTGAGAAAATTCAACCAAACAATATCAAGTGAATTCACGACATTATTATTTAGCGAAAAACATAGTTCAAGAATATCAACAAGTGGTGTACTTCTTGTCTAATGAACACGTTGCAAGACTACAGTAGGATCAGTAATATCTTCCATTCCAAGTCGTATGTGATGATGCTTGGAGCCACTGAGTTACTGGATCTTTAGGGCCCCACCCAGTGTGTTATGATATAGCGACAGTAATCCAACACTACCATTCGTTTTAACGTACCATATCAAACCGACTATGTATTGTTTCTACCCGCCCTTAGTGTAACTGGGTAATGTACTATGTGGAAACTACTGTGACAGTATTTGCAAAATATGGCAAAGCCATTGAGTTGAATCTTGCGAGATAATGGCACTGAATTATCAGTTAGTTTTACACAACGTATAACCTTACACATGTGCACGTCGGTTCAAGCTGCCCTACTCTGTTAGCATTGCTATATGAGAATGTGGAGGGAAATTCCAGGGTAGCAGGTATAGTAACAGTATTAGTGATGATAGGAAAGATTTATCACTGAGGATGACTTAAGAAAATATAAATATGTAGAGTAAGTAAATGTATAGGAAATGGAAAAATTTAAAATCTAAGGAATGCTAAAGAGTGAATGCACCTGCTCCATTGAGAATGATTCTGAGCCATGTTACACAAAGCCTCTAACCATTGATAAGGATAATCACTCGAACCAGGTGGTTTGTACCTGTTTACATGGCTCAATCAAATAGAGTCTTCATGGACTGATGCCATTTTCTGGTATGATTGCCCCTAACTTCATCACAACCTACTCTAACACCAGCTATCATTTAGTTTATTTAGTCAGTAAACACGTAATGAAGTGTTTTACATCTCAAGTAACCATACACTAACGATCGCGTTATTATCTGATGGATTAATGTTGCATATCTGTCGAGACTATTTTTCGTTTGGATACCATTGCAACTAAAGGACGGGTTTACTGTGCAGCAGTTCGTTCCGTCCTACTTTATGGCAGTGAAACATGGCCGATAAGAGTAGAGGAAATTCGTAGGCTACTAGTGTTCGATCATAGGTGTCTTCGAAGCATTGCTCGTATATCCTGGGACCACCGGGTAAGTAATGCAGTTGTTAGGAAACGGGTACTAGGTAATGATGGCAAATCGATTGATGAAGTAGTGAAACTTTATCAGTTGAGATGGCTGGGACACATGTTACGTATGCCCAACCACCGACTGCCCCGACGTGCAATGCTTTATGATGTAGGAGTAGGTTGGAATAAAGCTAGGCGCGGCCAGACCAAAACGTGGCATAAATCCATGAAGTCGCTGACAAGTGAACTGAACCATGTTGGTAGGTGTAGACTATCTGGTTTGGATTTGCGAGATGATAGCAACCGATGGTTAGAGACCTTGAATGACATGGCTCAAAATCGTTTGCAATGGCTCAGGTGCATCCACTCTTTGTGTTCTACCAAATTCTAATCCTCTGAATTCCTCATGTCCCTATTCTTTTTCTCTTTCCAAATTTATTTCACTGTACTATACTACTTGAATAACGTCATCAAACCCTAATCTTTCACATAATGCTTATACTCTTACTACTTCTACCACTATGGGATTCGAATCGACAACTTCATCTCTGTGCTAATGTGGTATGGCAACTTGAATTGATTTACGTACGTACGAAGTTCTACGTTGTGACTGACTGACCATTGCGAATGACACTGAATAATAATCTGCCGAATACCACTCGAATTATTGTTATCTTTTTCGGTGATGTGTGCTAATCTATTCACTTCAAGAAATTAATTTAGCTGTTAGGTGAAGTTCCTCTCATTACTAACACTCACATCTACATAGAAATCACCAATCAATAACTATGTAAGGCATAGCATAAATATGCGTTGACAATATTACATGAATACAGCGAACTTGTGTATTGTTGTAGGATTTACTAGAGTTTGACGCTTTTTAATTATTATACGTAGGAACCTTTATTCCTAATAATCATGAAAAGAATACTAAACTAATTAGGGTCTTGTTTACTCAGGAATGTAACTATGAAGCTCAAGAAACAAATACCTGAGACTAGTTGTATACAACCTTTTCGTGAGTAGTTTTTGATGTACGAATTGATGGCTTTTATTTCTCAAGTTCACTCATCCTTTTCAAACCGTAATTTCTATGCTTATTCTTTCTGATACTACTGTTACTTTAAATTCTTATTCAGCTTGTCAATTTCATTTCATTTTTTGTGTGTCAAGTTGGTTCAATATACATTTGTGCCAGATTCTACTCTGATCATATTTGTCACTCGACCTACTTATCGTGAATAGTAGTAGAAGATTTAGTTTACGTAAGGTATAATCTGTTTCCATCTGATATCTTAATTATATCAATTTATTATGAAATTTTTCTTTCAAACATATACACAAACATCAAAGCTAAACATCAATCATCATCCAAAATCAGGAACTTTTACCAATTGGGAAATAAAGTGTTAAAAATTAATTTCCTAAAAACTATTCAAAGCATATTGATTAATTTATCAGTGAAAGAAAAAATATCGATTAACTAATTATTATTGTGTCAAGTATTCTTTCTATCAACCATTCAATGGTATACAATATTCACTCTTTTTTTATTATTGAAAAAAAAGATTTCTTCAATAAATAAGATTAATTATAAAAGATAATGATAGTTAACAGAAGGGGGTTTTGTGGAGATTTTAGTAATTTTATATAGTTGAGATCATGAGTCAATTGAAACTAGAGCACCATGAAAAACCTGGAAGCACTGGACGGTCGTTTCGTCCTATTGCGGGATTCCTCAGCAGTGCGCATCCACGATCCCGCCTCGCGAGATTCAAACCTAGAGCCTACCAGTCTCGTACCGGAGCACTTAACCGATAGACCACTGAGCCGGCATCCAACAGTGTTAATGTCTAACTTCAAACAATCCACGAAATTGCGCGACCAACTTCCATTGTATTGAGGTAGATACCTGTCTCTACCTGATATGGATTAGCTCCACTGGTCACGACTTCTCACTAGAACTCCAGGAATTACCTCATGATCTCAACTATATAAAATGATAGTTAACTTGGAATACAACCAAACAAAACCCTACATTTTCTTTTAATAAAAATTAAATAAAATTCACGTACAAAAAATATTTTTTTTTTCATTTTTTTAAAATATTCTTATTGCATTTTTATTTTGAAATCGATTTACAAATATTTCTTGTTGTTGTTGGTAATTATTGTTACATCACTATATATTACTTTAAAACTGTATAAATCTTCCCCCTAATATTAGTAATAATAAGTAGTAAGTGTTAATTAAGTTTCATTTTTAAAATGGTTCAGATACAAGTCTAATATTATTATTATTATTGTTATTATTATTATTCATTACATTGAAATTGAACTTTTTGACTTCAATATTTGATTTATGCTCAACAGGATCATAAATATTATGATTTGATGAATCTTCTTTATTAATATTATTACTATGATTATTATTATTATTATCAATATCTGTTATATTGAATTGTTCCGGATCCATACCACCATAACAAATTGTACCAACTTCTAAGGATAATTCAGAATCATATAATCCATTAGTTGTTATTCGAATATCTCGAATTGGTAATAAAGATGGTTGTTTTGTACGTACAGTGAGAAGAAGACTTCCACTTTGTTTATGCTAATAAATAAATATAGAATTAGAGGAGAATTAATAATTCAAATGTCTTTACTTTAAGCTCATACATAAATTGAAGAAAAAAAAGCCTAAAAAAGTTATAAGCAAAGATGGATAGTGGCTAGCAGTGGAATCCAGGACGCGCGTTTCGTCCTATTTGGGACTCGTCAGCTAGATGTACCGGGGAAGATTATAAGGTACTGGCTTCGAGTCCCAGAGTGAACATCAACTCTGAGATGCAGGCACATCCAGCTGACGAGTCCCGAATAGGACGAAACGCACGCCCTGAATTCCACTGCTAGCCACTATCCATCTTTGCTTATAATGCTTGTGAATTGAGGCTATATCGAGGCAATACGTACAGTATGCACATATGCCAATAAGAGACTGATCAGTTGCAGTCCTAAACATCAATGGGAAGATTCTAACAAACTATACTAAGTGAACCTAAAAAAGTTGTCTACATATCAATAAATGGTAAGAAATGAATAAAGGAAAGTACTCTTTAGAGAGAGAAATAGGGTACTAATCAGTTTAAGAAAAATAGTATTCCATTTTAAGATATGTAAGGAACGAATAACTGCCTTCTAAAAACCAGAACAACGACTTATATAGGTACATGAAATATCCGGACAATATGGAAGTCCGAGAGGATCAGTCAGATAGCTGTAGAAGTGAGAAAATACAAATTGGCGGTTCTCAGAATAAGTGAAACCCATTGAACCCAAATTGGACAGAATAGATTAGATTCGGGAGAGGTACAGATGTACTCTGATCATGAGGAAGAAAAGACTTCGTTCACACGATGAGTTGCACTGATATTGTCCAAAGAAGCGCTAGAGCACTTATAGGGTGCGGATCACGTAGATCCAGAATCACCAGTACATCCTTCAAAAAAGAAGGAGGGGACTACAATGCATGTTATTCAGTGCTATGTGCCCACTACTGATAACAACGAAGGCGATAAAGATCTGGTATGCATGCAATTTTGTGCGATTATCATTCTGATAACTTTGAATATTTATGTATAAAGTCGATATTATCACAAGATTCATAGTTCAAGGTTATTTATAACAATTAAACCAAATGCCTAGTTGACGAGATAAGTCACAGAAATTAATAGAATTTTAAAGAAGGAATGTGGTTCATTAGCGCATACCTATAAATTTTATCCTATTTTCTTCTACATTCACGTGATGTACTTCACCATGAAAATAAACTAAGTATCATACTGTCTTGTTTTTTAGTTGTTCTACATTAGAAATCGTATGATTCATGAAGTAAACAAATATGCCTTTCCTGTATTTTTAAAGGAGATTGTTGGCTGTTTGTTAATCTGCTAAATGATGTAGGCAGATTAACGGAGAAATGTGAACATTATAAGAAACTCATACTAGCTAAAAGATGCAAACTATCATATGGCGGATTACATTGTAAAGTGGTCTATGGAGGACAGCTGACAGATGCATTCCAAGTGAGGACCGGTGTCAAACATTTATGCTCACTCTCTCCCTTCCTCTTTCTTCTCATGGTCGACTGGGTTATGGACAACTCGACATCTGAGGGGAAGCACGGATTACAAAGGACAGTTTGGATACTAGACGATTTGGACTTCGCAGATGAGTTAGCTCGTCCATCCCGTACACACCAACAAATGCAGGTGAAGACAAACAGTGTAGCAGTAGCCTCTGCGGCAGTAGGCCTCAACATGCACAAGGGAAAAGCAAGATTCTCAAATACAACATGGAAAACACCAACCCAATCACACGTGATGAATAAACTCTGGAAGAGGTGGAAAGTTTCACGCATCTAGGTAACATCATCGATAAACGTGGAGGATCTGATGCAGATGTAAAGGCGAGGATTGGCAAAGTAAGGACAACATTCATACAGTTGAAGAACGTATGGAACTTAAAACAACTGTCAACCAATATCAAAGTCGGAATCTTCAATACTGTACAGAGCTGAAACTTGGAGAACTGCTACAGCTATTATCAAAAAGGTACAAGTATTTATAAACAATTGTCTACGTAAACTGCTCAATATCCGTTTGCCGGAAACTATCAGCAACAACCTACTGTAGGAGAGAACAAACCAGCTTTCAAATGAAGAGGAAATTAGGAAAAGACGTTGGGAATGGATAGGACATACATTGCGGAAATCATCAAACTGAATCATGAGGCAAGCGCTAACTTGGAATCCTGAAGGTGAAAGGAAAAGAGACAGACCAAAGAACCTTTCTCATCAGGAAAATATATACTCTTAAAAAATTTTACTCAAGTCCACAGAGTTCCTATTTCATTATTCTCTTGATGAATTCGCTTATTTATATGTATACTATGTTGTCTGTAAACAACCAAGTAACATTTGTAACAGTCTAAAGTAATTAGTAAGTACATTCTTTGGGATCTAATGTAGTAGTAATGGCTACAAGTAACTGGAATCATTTCCTTACGTGATGTACATACGTTTATTTAAGTTAAAGATAGTCCTCATCTGGGACTACCCAACAGTATACACTTATGATTCCAGTTGAAGTTCCCTTCAGAACTTCGGTTCTCTCATTGAGTGAGATACAATTCATCTGACCAGTCGATCAAATGAAAACTGAGGCATTCATTCATTAGTAACATTAAATGCTATTCGTGACATATTATAAGACTAGAAATTTCTGTTTTCCAGTAGATGATGAATTGCGGTTACGTATTATAGAACAACTTCAAAACAAGATGAAACACCTATTCAATTCTTTCAGATTGTCAACGACTTATTAAACGATAGCAACTCATTATTTAAGTAATCTTTAAGCTCTAAATAAATATTGAAAATTTAAACCCATTGTTTAGGAAATTTTTTTCTTATCAATAGGCGTTAACCACCATCAATTATTGACAAATAAATTTATTTGTATTTATAAACTTCATATGTATACGCTTGTATTTTGTTCATAAATCAATATATATATATGATAATAAGTATCTTATTAAAAGGCTACTTATAAAATTTCTCCATCACTATTTTAAGTTTAGTTGTAAGGGTATAATATTTATTTACTTAAGTATACTGTATTGATTAATTTTAAATCAATAATGAAAAAAAATGATCATTTTGATTCCGGTTTTATTCATGATTGATTAAGTTGAAATCATGAATCGATTGAAATATGATTTCAACTATGAAAATACTGAAATCTCCATAAAACCTCTTCTGATTGATTAAGTATATATTCATTATCTTTATTAAACTGACTGATAAGTTTTTCATAGATTTACTCTATGTACATAGTTACCTTTATCTGGAGAAATCTATCGATTAGATTATCGAATGAATTATCGATCAGAGCTATGATACACAAAAGCCGTATGAGCAGTCTTGAGTACTAATCAGTCCTGATATCTGCTTAGCTCAGCCAGTTAAGTCCAGAACACCAATATGAATCATTATTCTCAAACATATTGGGTTTATATACCAAACAAACTGACTACGTCGTACCATAAAATAGAAAATAACATTTGTACAAGATTTAGCCAAATGTGGCTGTGAATAGGGGGAACAGTAATTAATAGACTGGGTATAACTCAGGAATGGTAAATCGTACAGTAATAGTCTGTGAGTCAAAATGAAGCTTATAATAAAAGGAACATGAATATGAATAGTTAGGTTACTTAACAATTATACAATAGGAAATATACATATCATATTGGTCCATAAATAGTTCTCAAAGTTACCATTCATAATTCTCTTCAGGATATAACAATTTTCACTATGAACTATTTAAAATTAGACAGTATTCAATATTCTAGTTATTGATAAGTTTTTTACACCCCAGTAATTAGCTTTGGTAAAGATTTTTGAAAATTCTAGTTAGCATCAATGACCTTTGGAATTAATCAAGTTGAAAGTGAAGTAGTAATTCATTAATGACAGGTAAATGTTGATATATTATCCAGATTGAGAAGGAACCACTTATCCAGTGCTTACTAGTTTTCAATGGTGACAAAAATCATTTAAACTAATCTGTACAACACTTTTGACCCAATAAAAATATCACTTAGAAAGCGTTATAAATGTAGGAAACTAAATATCGTATAAAATCTTGCTTACAAATTTCAATTTACTATCTCCTTAAGTAATAATTAGTATCAACTTCAGAATTAGGGACTATCATAGAACACTATCCGATACATATGTATAATTCATTTTAATTATATATCATAAGTAGCGAAAGAAGGTAGATTGAAGCTTACAGATTTAACAACACTAACCATGAAAATCAAATCACACCATCTGACAATAATAATAATAATGGCCTGTGTCCTCATTTCTTTTAGTTCACGATGGTATTAAACTCAATAACATTCCAAAGAACTATTTAGTAACAGTTAGCTAGTATCATACTTTCGGTGAACAGTAAATACAGTTATCCGTACTTGCAATCTTATTTCTTCCTTCAAAGCACATATTTTTCACATTCTTAGCTCATCCATCAATTTCACCAAAAAAAACGTAAACATACCACATTCCAATTGAACATTTAGTTATTTAGTCATTTATGCATAAAAAGACATAAATATTTACTCTTTAAACATACTAATAAATTTAATAGTTGAATTCATGGGTCGACGTAAGCTATACCATCTTTCAAAACCTGGAAGCACTGGACGGCCGCTTCGTCCCAGTATGGAACTCCTCGGCAGTATGCATCCACGATCCTGCATGAGAGACTAGAATCCAGGACTACTGAGGCGTCCTATACTAGGACGAAGTGTCCATTCGGTGCTTCCAAGTTTTCTATAGTGGTCTAGCTTAAATCGACTTATGAGTTCAACTATTAAATTACTACAATCTTCACAATCCCCCATTACTGATATTAATAAATATTAAGCGTTAATATTATCAAAATAATATACAAATAATAGTAAACCTTACCCCACATGAATTTTCTTCTATTTCAATAGAAAATAATTGTATAGTTTCATTGAATTCAATCAACATATTATTATCACTTAATAAAGATATAATTTCTAATATATTTTGTATATTTCGACAATTCACTTTTAATCGTTGTATAGCTACTTCACTTGACATTTGAAGGAAAACTAATTGATCCTTTGGTATATTATATTCGATTTGCTAAATGTTCATTTTATTTTTTCGTATGAAATGAAAGAAAAAGAATAATAAGCAGATAAATAATTAATTTAAATGAAAGTTTTCAGTGAAACCGATAAAATGTAATAATTGTGTATGTTGGATGCCGGGTCATGTTGGGACGAAACGGCCGTCCAGTGCTTCCAGGTTTTTAATGATGATCTAGCTTACATCGACCCATGAATTCAACTATTAAAGTTGTGTATGTGTTATTTCTGAATTAAAGTTGAAATGTTTAAAAGGTGAACAATTTTATTATTCTTAATATTATTTTGTGACTCTATGGGTTTATTCCGTTTAATTTGTTTATTCACAAACTATAGTCATTTACCTAAAGGATTTAAAATGTGATATTAAAATCTGATTTTCATCATGAAGTGTTGTTAATTGGGATTGTTATAGACAACTATACAGTCTTGGAGAGATTTTTTGTTGTAGTATAAGTCTCTACAACAACCAGCACCTAATATCCCTCTGTAAATCGAACTTAGGACCTTGGGCTCTTACGGTAACATTGCTACTTCTGAACCGATGAGTTTGAATATAACGATTCTAACTG
The DNA here is from genome assembly GCF_000237925.1 of Schistosoma mansoni. Taxonomy (NCBI): domain Eukaryota; kingdom Metazoa; phylum Platyhelminthes; class Trematoda; order Strigeidida; family Schistosomatidae; genus Schistosoma; species Schistosoma mansoni. The sequence goes on from NC_031497.1 coordinate 17,711,073, forward strand.
GATTAGGCGTTGAAAATATTGTTCATAAAAACAAGAAAATCTAAATAATTAAATCTTTGAGTATAAAGAACCCAGCATCACTAAACTTCATTATCAGTAATGTCACTCAGCGAAGCACTATAAGTTTTTAACACTAAAAAAATCCTGCATAAGTAAGGAAAAGTAATTAGAAGTATTTTCCTAGACTACACATATCATATTAATATGTTGGCGTGACGAAGTAGACAGTTTCCGTTCACAGAGATAGACGGTGGTTAGCAGTGGAATCCAGGACACGCGTTTCTTCCTATCCGGGATTCGTCGGCAGGATGTACCTGAGTCTCAGAGTTGATGCTTCCTCCGAGACTCTAAGTGGATAATGGTATGGCATTTGATGAGAAAGGTACTGGGTTTATGTACTGTAGTGAATATCGACTATAAGAAGCAGGCAAATCCAGCCGAAGAGTCCTAAATAAGACAAAAAGCACGTCTTGAATTCCACTACCAACCACCTACCATCTCTACTAAAAATGCTTGTGACTTAATGACAATACGGAGGCAGTTCTCACAGGATATGCATATGCCAAAAGATACTGATCAACTGCAGTCCTAAACATAAATGGAAAGATTCAAACAATGAATATATACGAATTAGTTTCTATTTACTAATAAGCTTCTATTATTCTGTTTTCAATTCATATCACGTGGCCCACCGTGTAACCTCTTTGCATGTTAAACAATAATATGCTCTGTGAGATTATTAAAGGTAGTCAACATAAAACTCTATGGATCGGGAAAGATCGACAGACAATCTCTTGAAGTAATAGTCGTGTTTGCGCGAACGACTATAAACACCGACCCTATTCTTAGATTATCTGTTAAATTCACAGAATGAAAAGGTTCAAACACATTAATAGTGCCAGTAAGTCATTTTATATTACTATGATGAGCACCATCTGGCCAAGACCATATACAAAGCGTTAATATATCCCATTCATTTTATCCCTTATACATTCCAATATTTTAACAGTCACCATGTAAAATTATTTTCTTGTCCATATGGTTCACGATTAAATGGATACTTACTTGCTTCTACTAAAATTTGGCTGTCTAAAATACTAAATACGATCTATTGTGCCATTTAGAATTGTCTAACTTAATGCTGGTTAGGAAAGTACTGACTTATTAAGAACTGAGGAGATACATTGCAAACTAATACGTGTGGTGAATCAAATATTTATCTAGTAAAAACACATAGAAAGGTTGGTGATTATATTTGTCCTGGTCTACCCTTAAGAGTTAGGTTCATGTATTTAAAATGTGTTACAATCAACATTTCCCATCAATCGTCAGAGTATAAATCACCATAATTTTTGGTACGACGATATCATTTATAGTTATCATAACAGTATACAATGGAACTGGGGGCTAGTGTTTAGAATACTAAGTTCAAAAACACTTCCCTACTAACTGCAATCTATGTAGTAGACTGGCATCACCAGCCTTCACAGAAATTGTGTTCCTCAAAGGACCAGGTACATGAACATGTGCTTAATAAATGAGTTAACTACAGTAGGGGAACCTGAAATAATCCTAGTGTGTTAAACATTAAAAAAAGAAAAAAAAAGAAATTCCTATTTCGTTTACATTTCAAATAAATTAGTTACCAACTAATTTGACTAACTAAAATTTATACAAAGAAAAGTAAACATAAATGACGACAACAACAAAGAAAAAACTTACAGTATTTTCTGATTTCATTAAAAATTCAGAATACCATAATCGTTTTTGTTTAGTTTGTGATAAATAAATTGATGACATTTGTTCTGTAACAGGACTAACACATGTTTCTAAACCACTTAAACGACAATAAACACTAATTCCATCTCTCCAATGACCACCATTGGGATCAACATAATAAATACCTGGTTAATGAATGAAAATTTGAATAAGTCAACTAACTTTAATAGATTAAGCAAGAGGTATAGTTTTAATTTAAAACTTGATTTTGAACATTAGTGACTATGATAATGAAATTGGACAAGTGATACTCGTAACATCTTTATGAAGACCACTGATAAAAAAGTATGTGCTATATGTTACATTCATTGAAAGTTACATTAAATATATTTTCACTGAGACTCAAGCAGTGGATTCTACTGTTAGCCACTATCCATCTTTGGTTATAATGCTTGTGAATTAAGGCTATATCGAAGAATACGCATAGTATTCACATATGTCAATAAGAGACTGACCAGTTGCAGTCCTAAACATCAATGGGAAGATTCAAACAAACAATAATAATTGAATTTATTTAGCTTGAAAAATTTACCAAGATAATGAATTAAGCCAACAATCATTCAGATGTAAATCCTGGTGATTCATTGGAAAAAATACTTTAACAATTCGCGTCACCTTAAAGTGTCTACCATGTTAATTTTTTTAAAATATCTGAATTTCCAAGTTTTGAATAAATGACTCAGCTTTGTGCTAGGATCGAAATAGGTGGGTTCTAGATTTAATCATATATAATATCTTAGGTGTACACTGTTGAGGAGTCCCAGACTAGAACAAAATAGTTATCGAATGTTTCCTGATATCTACTGGTTCTCTACCCAATGTTAGCTTGTAATGAAAATTAACCAGTACAGAAGTGAATTAATCAAAAATTCAATGGTACTGCCAATTTAATCATAATAAAATTTTAGATTTCGACTACAAATAAATTTGGATTATATTGTTGTTTGGTTGGACATAGTCAACCAGAAACCTTGAACTCCAGTTGATCAACGGTAAGATATGATGCGTTCGACATCAGGTTATCCTGACTAGTGGCCATCTTGAAACTTAATCCATGGAATTCGATCAGAACTAAGGACTAGGCAGCATGACATAGCCTAGTACTAAGTGTTAAATTACACTAATACAAATTAAAAGATTTTCAAATGTTTTTTTTACGTGATATTCTTCGAAAATCTCCTGTTCGCAATGTCTTCTGTCGATCAAATCATCAGGTCATGACTAAAATAATGACTAATTTTGTCATTTTCTTGTTCTGGTGAATTATTTCAGGCTTTTTATTGCTGTTTAAGAAAAGAAAGTATTTTCTGCTCTAATCAATCAGTAATCGAATCCGTTACCGAAATGAACATGAAATAAAAAGCACTCACAAACACTGAGAAATAGATTACTCAGTGATCATTGATTTTATGGATAATTCCAAATATTTGTAGCCCATTAAATGAATATGAAAGATTCCTATCTTATCTGATAAGGTTGCTAATATGAGACGTTTGAGTGATAAACTGGTCATTGTATATAATGTAACTTTAGTAAACATGAAAATAGTAAATACTGTGCTTTAAACTCTTAAGTTGAGCAACTTTTGGCATCAGCCAATCAAGAGACATTTATACATATTCGAGAATGAAATAAAAGATTTCAATCAATCACCAAGAAACCTCATCTAAACAACAAATTAGACTTAATCTAAAAATTCTTGTGTCCGCAGTTTTTCTGAAGTTATGTTGGCGACTGTAACTACCGTAAAATTAGAAACTCAGTCACCAGTAACCTTAACAAAGAGCACACTTACTTATTCATAGATTTTTCAACGAGATCATTGGTTCAACATCGAGTGGGAAAATGATTAACATTCAATACTGCTAATAAATTAATGATTTCATTAACTATAAAGAAACTGGTGTGAATTCTTTTAAATAGACAAAAAATAAATATCGACTGACCGTCTTTTTTCTCTGGATGATCTCTTTTCAAATCATGACAAGTTCGTGCAGGATTGAACTGAGTTCCACTCCCACTATTCAAACTATTCACAAGTCTTCCAACTTGACGCAATGCTTCAAAAATATCTTCCTCCTTATTTTTAGTTGGAAAATGGTGTTTAAAACAAAGAAAAATCAAAATTGTATAATGGAAGATGTGAAAGAAACCGACTTTATGAAAACCGAACAGGATTTAAATACTATGAAAATATCATATTCATGATTATTGTGAAGGTAGGAGGAAAACTTTGAAGATGTTCTCCACTATTAATGAGTGTTGTTGAAAAAAGCTAGTGAAACTCACTGGTATTATGTAATTTCTTTGTACTAGATTGTGATTCTTTAATAGCCAATACATAGTTTACGGCAGAGAATCTTATGTCTAGTGGCTAGGAAAAAACATCAAATTTTGTGTTAGAGATCTAAGTATCAAACGCAGATTTAAATATGGGTAAAGAGCTAGGTTATATCATATTATAAATCTTTTTTCCATTGTTAAAAGTATTGAAGAGTTATAGTTTGCATCTTTTAGCTAGTATGAGTTTCTTATAATGTTCACATTTCTCCGTTAATCTGCCTACATCATTTAGCAGATTAACAAACAGCCAACAATCTCCTTTAAAAATACAGGAAAGGCATATTTGTTTACTTCATGAATCATACGATTTCTAATGTAGAACAACTAAAAAACAAGACAGTATGATACTTAGTTTATTTTCATGGTGAAGTACATCAGGTGAATATGGGAGAAAGTAGAATAAAATTTATAGGTATGCGCTAATGAACCACATTCCTTCTTTAAAATTCTATTAATTTCTGTGACTTATCTCGTCAACTAGGCATTTGGTTTAATTGTTATAAATAACCTTGAACTATGAATCTTGTGATAATATCGACTTTATACATAAATATTCAAAGTTATCAGAATGATAATCTCACAAGATTACATGCTTACACCATACAATACTTAATAGTATTTGTATTCGTCATATCCTCTTACCTCATCATTAGGATCAGTTTCTTTGCTTGGATCATAATCTTCATCACTCCATTCATATGAACGGCGTATTCTCCTTCCTCTATTACGGGGTTCATCAGCTTGCTAAATCAGTTTATGTTTTTTGTTTATTTTCATTTCGGATAGGTACAATGATGAAAAACGAGGCAAGAGAGAAAGTGTCAAAAAGATAAGAAAATGCAAAACTGAATATTAAATTTTTAATTATAATTCCTACTAAATACTTACTGGTTTGTCCATGAGTGAAAGACAAACTACTTTGATAGATTATCTTAATGTGCGTATACTTACTCACCTGGTTTTATAAAGTTAGATATATAGATCGTCTACAGTGGAACGTTTTCAGATAAGCGAATAATCACTTCTTAACATGATTCAGCATACTATTCACAAGTATGAAATCGTTTATTTGACGATACATGGTTGACCATATAGTATTCGACTTTCCATTCTATGCCGTATATAGGGCGAGACTTAATCAACAGAATAATGTAGATACTGTAGCTATACCCAATCCAAAAGCAGATTTGTATATACTGAAACGGTATGCATAATCACTTTCATTTTCATGGTTTTATTTTCATTTACATTTGTTTCGCTTTTTCCAAGTTTCTTTCCTTGTTTCTATCCTTATCCTTTCTCACACTAAAATCCTATGAAGTCTTGCTTTGAATTCAGTACATTCGGATATCTTCCATGAAAATTCACTGATCTCATTCATTCTACTATCATTGTTATAATTAACAGTTTTAACTACACCATATTCTAATCTTCATTTAATTTTCAATTAGGCATTTATGATTGTGACCTTTAGTCTTCTAATACTTTTTTTTTCAAAAATTATTTTCCAGCTGATTATTTCGCATAGATACACAATTTTATTTTATTTTTTAAAAAAAGAAAATGAATAATTGAAACGGGAAGCATTTAGTATTATTACATCATTCATTACAAATGTGGATTAATAAAGAAAGGGCATATTCAATAGAATTAATTGTATTTGTACCAGGGATACCATTGAAGTTCAGACGAAGCTCTTAACTGTTACGTTAATGAATGAATAATGGTTATTCATTGAAGTTCATAAACCGCTGGAAGGGTTGCAATACGATTAGACCTATGACGCTTCTGGCATCCAAAGAATGAGTTTACATCATGTTACAATTTAGGGGCAACTCAAATAGTTTCATGTTGAAACAAAGACTTAAATTATCCATCAACAGGACATTCTATGCAGCCCAACTTGTCATTATTGAGAAGACAAGGTCTATATTTCATAAAAAACCCAAATAGCACGTAAGCGATTGTGTCACATCCCATTGTGTCTATCAATTTACATGTATGCGCGGAAACACGTACATAGGGAGGAGCAATCGTGATCTGCAATTAAGGGTAACGGAATACATACCCAAATGGCTGCAGAAACAAATGAATTCCAGTATTCAAATAAGATCCCAGGATAGACAGACAGTTTCTTCCATTGCGAAACATTTGGTTAAGACTGGTCATACAAAAGCCTTCGAGGACGTATACTAAAGTTTATTGAAGCCTTGGCTATACGGAAATTGAAATGCCCTTTGTGTGTTCAAAAACAATTTGTTCTTACCCTTAATCTACACAGGTAATACTGATTTATTATCCAGAGTGGTTATCACATTGTTTTTGTGTACTTTATTTATTTTCTTTCTTTGTTACGGCTTACCTTTAACCTGTCTAGTTGACCTTTTAATTTTCATACAAAAATGTCTTAACAAGTATATGTGTGATCAGATTGTTCGAAATGTATTGCAGAAGTATGTCACATAATTCTGATAAACTTCGTCTTCTCATTGCATTATCAAAATTTATCAAAGGGACTAATTGTTTTAAATTATTTCACAGTTGAATTCATGAGTCAATTGAAGCTAGACTACTATGGAAAACCTGAAAGCACTGGACGGCCGCTTCGTCCTATTGTGTTCGTCGAGTGAGTCGTTTCCGTGGTTGGGAGTTACGAATTTGAAGTAATAACTACTAGGTTTTAGGTTACACTAAGACAATCATAACTTACTGTGTTGGAAGTACATATATCTGGGGAGTCTTAAATAGGATGCAACACGAGTTCATAATTTCACAGCTTACTCAAATCTAAATAATGTCACAAAGTTATTAAAATCCAATCACACTATCTTGTTAATCTGATAACGGTTTATACGTCCATTGACATTAGCTGGAGATTGGTTTGAAACCAGGAAGTATTGAATAGCTTTGTAACTCACCATCACTACTTGTACATGATTCCATGTTGGCCCAAAGTCGACAATTTTTATAACTTAAGTGGAATCCAGCGTTCCATATTTCCGACTATATTAGATATAAAGCATGGTAGTTTTTTGATATCTATTCCACTAATAACCTATCTGACTTTTAGCAGTCAAGAATTTTCACTAAACTACCAAGAATCAAGATTCGAAAGTCCTAAGTTTGATCCCATGAAAAGCTACAAGGGTATCTTGTTAAATAGTCTAAAGTTACGGAAAAAATAGTTATTCAGTTTTCTTTGGTCTGCAATGGATTTTCAGTAGGTATCAGTACTTCATAAATAAATCTATCTCCAAAGCCACAGTACAAAACTGTTTAAACTTAAACAAACAATTTTAAAACTGTACTATGATTCACACACTGGAAAAAAACAAAAGGTCCGAAACTATCTAACTAGCAAAAACGCCGTATGCATGCATTTTTATTGTATTCATTAAATATCTGTTAAATATGTTACCGATTAGCTTTTCAACCTTACCATCATTCCAACATCTGTGTCTCTTCTACGACTAAACAATGATGTATAGTCAGTTTTAAACTCTCCCGGTGGTCCAGGCAAACCCTATTCAAAATTCAAAAATAAATATGAAAGAAATTCATAGATGAATAAATAAGGTAAACAACTCAATAACCTTTTAAAACGGTTTTAAATGATACTGAATAAAATTTAGGCTATATGTTTACCTTTTTGATAGAGTTCTATGGAAGTTAATTTAATTTGAAAGTGATATTTATCATGGTTTGACATTCATTAAGTTACTAATCAGGCTCAAGAAGCACTGAACAGCTGTTTGTTTCTATTATGAAGTACATCGACAATCCATAGCTACAAATTTGTGGGAGATCAAATTTACGATCTTCAGGCCTCACACTAAGCTTATAGCTGTTGAACCATTGAGTTGGTATCCGATGTTACACATTTCTATAAATATAGACATAGCTCACTGTTTGTCCATATGGGAGACAGACTTGTATGACAACAGATTAAGAGGAAAAAAGTTTTACTACTGAACAAGTGAGATGGCTTGATTTCATCGCTGGTGTTCAACAAGAGCTTAGTGAACAGATCAATGGGATATAACTGCTGAAACATTGTTCACTTGTCAACTAATATCTCAACTGCTGATGTACATGGTCAAATGCAGTTCAAACAGATCGACTATTTGAAAAGAACAAACCATGTGGGTTCTTGATAATCATCACCGAAAAGTAGTTCATGACTGATGGAAATAGTGTCAACTTGTTTATGCTGTTCAAAATACATGCGTTGACGAGACCTCCAGTTCTGTAGTAATCCACCTGACTTTAAAACTTTATCATTATAAGAAAGTTGATCTTATATGATCAAATACATAATTTTATCAAATAATAAAGCTAAACATGAGAACAGTCAGCGATAAAGTGAAACTAGTAACCATATATTTGTTATTTGCTAAGCTACAATTAATTATATTCTCACATGTGATATCTCTTAATTATGTTTACTTTTTACTTTAGAGAATGATAATGATATGCATGAATCATAAGGATATTATTAGACAAACAAATTTTAGACCACCTATGGATTATAACGGATCATATGTAATAAATTTACTGATTTATCGAACCAATTAATAAACTTTTACATCATGGAAGATAATGGCTGTTTGTGCTATGTACGCATCAATGATTATTGTACAATTGTTAGCTTAAATTGTGAATACATTTTCTTGAACAATGTATTGTCATTTCTTTCCTGATTGCTTCGATGAGTATATATATATATATATATATATACGACTATAGATTTGGTATTACTTCGGATTATTAGAATGATGTGCCTGCAATTTTCCGAGGACTGATGTTCCATGTATGACTTCAGTCCATTTCACATGGTCTCGTAATTAGAGACATGACCATCCAGCTAATTCGAACTCAAATTACTTTCTGTTAAAATGAAATGTTAAAACTAGTTGGTCACTTAGTGATGACCATTATCATGATGTCTCTGTCCCAAGAAATTTGATTCAGAAAACTTGATGAATAATTTATAAAGGAATTATATATTATCTGGCATATAAAGTTCTTTCTCATAAACAACTAATCGAGTTGTTATCAAATAATTTGTTTAAAAACCACAAATGGCCCCTTATTTTCAAGGAGTGATAGAGTTCACTACTAACAGTCAAGTACTTTGTGTAATTCTATACTAATAGGGGACTGCTCTACTTTTATGATAATTGCCAAGTTCGATCCTGAAGTATAATGGTCATTTAATATTTGAAGAAGTTTGGTTTAATTTACTTATTCTTAAGATCAAAAAAGCGGCTTTGAATTATTCATAAATAGAAAATTCTAAGTGTACAATAAAATAAACTGGAGATATTTTAAAAAAGCTCATTTTCATTTTAACGTTTAAAGATAATTTATCTGATCAATCAATTCAATAACTCTTTCGCTAGTACTTAACAAATACTAGTAAGAACGAACAGTTCATTTTTCTGTAGTAAAATGTTTTACAAAACTGCTGACTTAAAATATCACTCCAAAATCTTATAAATTATATTATATACAAAAATAAATTTCACTTACAATGGCTCCCGGAGGACCATCATTTCCTGGCGGTCCTGGTTCACCCAGTGGACCTTGAATACCTGGTGGTCCCTGTGAAAATTTCAGTAACGTTACAATCAAACTAAACAACGTAAATATCCACAAATGAATAACGGTATCAGCATACAAAAGCAAAATATCAAACGTGCTTTCGCAGCTTTCAGTAGCCTAAAAACAACGATACACATTTCATCCTCCAATCTGAGGTTGAATATAGTTATAGCGAATTGTATGAGGACTACCGTTCACACAATTCATTTTACTTCGTAAGGTAACACAACCTTCTGAGTGTATTTGAAAAGTTTAACTAATCATGTAATAACATTTCAGTCAATGTCGATCTCTTATGCTAAGAATCGAACAAATTGTCTTAGATTACTAACATAGTAGTTACATATTTCATTGAACAAGTTGTTTACTTTTACATAGTAAATATATTAGTCAATCAACTGTTATCACTTACCATTGGTCCTGGTTGCCCAATTGGTCCTGGAACGCCTGGAAGACCCGCTTCACCTTTAAGGCCAACTTCACCCTAAGTTTCATCAAAAGGTACTCATCAGTATATATAACAATATGATTGACGAAAAAATCAAGTACCTAGCAACTAGGGAAATCAGGAAGTCATTTAAATAATGGCATGGTTTAATATCTCATAATTAAATACGCGAATGTTTTGGACTCAAGATTCGGTAGAAAAAAAACATTATTTGCCTTTTAAACTTTTCAAATCCAATTTTCACATAGGTGATATTTCAAATGCACGAAGTTAGGTTTTCTACTATTGAGTAGTAGTTTTAGTTAAACTATGTATTATTGAAAAATATATACTTGAAATATCTAAGAATATGATTGTATAGTATAACTTTATGCATAGATTATTCTCTTATTTAGTCCCAAAAATAATATCTTAATCGTAGAATAATGTCCGATTTCAGTTTGATGAATACTGCTGTTCGATTTAGTTATCTAGGAGATAACCTACATTAATTAATCTGTCACATAACATCTTGCGAATTACAAAGGAGTAAGCTAAAAACCACTAGTTTTCACGAGTAGTTACCATCTGATTAAAATTTATAAAGGGAAGCCATAAGTAATGGATTAATGAATGAAACAGTAAATTACAGATAATACTAGTAAATAATTGTGTTATATAATTAAAAGAATGACAAAAAATCTTAATCATTGAATTTGAACTTGACGGCTCAAAACCATCATGCTCCAAACAGACTCAAACGTGTTAATTTTCGTCATATATGCGATCGTGGATGTCCACTATTGGAACAGTTCTGATATGCGAAGAAATAGTCACTGAGTGGTATCAATGATATGTTCTTCTAAACCTTAGTGGTGATCGAATTCTATTAATCTGTCTACAGCTTACTAGTTTTTATAATTATCCGATACAATGAAAATCACCTGTAAAAAATACGAAACTTTCATAAATCTATTTAAGTAATATTAGATTTGTCCAATTTAAAATAAATGTATAAAAATGAGCTTTTGGATTATAATTTCGTTACTGATACAATAACGATGGTTGAAGTTGAGTGAAAACATGTGTCACAATAGAATTTATATTATCAGAGTCTTCCAAGTTGATAGCTCAGTGTGTTTTGATTAAGAAAATTACAAGAATGAATTGTTGATTAAGTTCCAAATTCATTTCAGATACTCGAAAGTGAATACTAAAGTATTCAGTTGCTACGTTAGATGGACAGCCAAATGTTGAAATCTAGTTCAGTAACCAGGTCTTGAAGTTGAGCTACTGAAGAATTACATTTGTAATTTGGAGGTGTCTTTCTAAAACCTTTTTTCAAATCTGATAATTCCTTCTAGTTATAGGTGAAACTGATCTGATCTCTAAAGTAAATTAGCAGGAATTTTCACCCTAATATTCAGGGAACAGCTTTGTCAAAGAAATTTCCACCTCAGATAAAATCGGTTTTATATATTCAGTTGTTTGATTATTATGTCGTATCCATCCAACAAAATTATATTTGTTTTCTTAGTAGACAAGTAAATAAGAAGAATGTGACCACAATTTTGAAATGTCATACAATAACTTACCGGTGGTCCTTGTGTTCCTCGTGAACCTGGAATTCCTGGCAATCCAGGAGGCCCACCATCACCAGGTGGCCCGGTAAGACCCATATTTCCGGATGCACCTCTTGAGCCAGGTTCTCCTTCGTCTCCCACTGGTCCTTTATTTCCAGGAACTCCAGGTGCTCCTATTTCCCCTGGAGGACCTCGTTTCCCTTCAAATCCATCTGGCCCTGGTTTTCCAGGTCTTCCTTGACTTCCTTGTTTACCTGGTGGCCCGGGCTGTCCAATTAATCCAGGCGGTCCTCTCATCCCAGTTGGACCAACTGGTCCTCTACTCCCTGGAGGACCCTTAACACCCGAAGCTCCGGGTGGGCCCTGAATTCCTGGATTTCCGTCTGGTCCTCGAGGTCCCTCTTCACCACGTGGACCTTGTTTTCCCACCTGACCGTCTTTTCCAGGAGGACCAGGTAAACCTGTTCTTCCAGGTAGACCAGCATTTCCTGGTGGACCCTGGAAACATAAATCAAAGCTATCAGAGTACTAAGAATACAGACTTTCACAATAAGTTTTAATCAATCATAACATTATTATTTTGTATAAATAGAATTACTACTAAAACATTGAATCAATTTTATTTAACCAGATTAAAATAGTAAAACAATGCATATATTACCATTTCTCCAGGTTTTCCAACATTACCAGGTGGTCCCGTTGGTCCAATTTTTCCCGGTGCACCACTTGGTCCTTGATCACCGTCTGGTCCAATTGGACCTACTGTACCCTATGGGAGGAAATGTTATTGCGATAAAAATAATATTCTAATATTTCCTTTTCAAATAACTTGGTCCTATTAGATTACGAAATAAAAATCTACAGAAAAAGTTAAAATAAATTTTTTAAATAATCATTTCGTTCTTTTAATGGATTAAAAAATAAGAGGGTATTCAAACATCAGTCATTGAAATTGGCCATAAAATATTTAGAAAAATTTAATAAGTATGCATTGGCAACATAGTAGCTGAACGTATTATAGAGAGATCTAACTAATTTGTGTCAGTGTAAGATAATCCGTTTCTTTTTTATATTCGTTAATACAATTCATATGTATAGTGAATCAATTCGAAAAAATGATTTAATTGATCCAGAGTTTTATTGAGATCATGAACTAATCAATGTAAGAACATCACTGGAAACATGGAAGCACCGGATGGCCATTCTACCGTAGTATGGGACTTCTCAGCAGTACACATCCATGCTAGGACGAAATGGCCGTTTATTGTTTCCATGTTTTCGATGGTGGTCCAACATTGATCGGTTCATGATTTCAATAAAAACTCGAAAATTTGCACAACTCTATACCGATGATTCAGGGTAAACATTAGTTACTGCTAGTTGTTCAGTTTATGAGATTAATTTATAAAATAAAAAAATACAGTAGTCATTCAAATTGTTGTCTGCAGTGTTAACCTAAATAACTCGAAACAAAACTCTTTTCAATCTATTTCGATTCTGCCTCCTGGATAGCGAGATTACCTCTTATATGTCATCTATGCGAACCTTTACTTGATAAATCATGAACAGATAGATGTTAGATTACAACTGGAAACATGGAAGCTCTGGATAGCCGTTTCGTCCTAGTACGGGACTACTTAGCATTGGGCATCCACGACCCTGCATGTTGGAATCGAACCCAGGACCTTCGACCCCGCGCGCAATTTTGTAGATTAATTGAAGTTAGACATTAGCAACATTAGATTTATACCCGGTGGTCTAGAGGTTAAGCGTTCGGGTGCAAGACCTTAGGTCTGTGATTCGACTCCCATTTGCAATGTAGCGGGTGCGCACTTCTGAGGATTGTGATGTCTACTACTACGTTAAACCCACATAAGTTATTCTGGCTTCCGGGCAGACTAGTCTATTCATTCTTCTTGAATCACATTTTGAAGTTGTTAACTAGTCGCTTAGTAATCTTGACTTTTTTATATGAGCTTATGTTTCTGTATTGCTTACCTTATTCACCACACGTAATCGGCTTATTTTTGTCTGACTATAGGTGTTGAGTCATGCTTTATCAAATCGAGTTGGCTTACTCGCCTTCCCTGCATCGCTTTGTTTGCCGCTTCTTATTCGGAATGTCTGTCAGGATAAACGAATGTTTTAAATAAATCCCTTCAATGCAACTCGTATTTGCTTTTTATCACTGCCGTCATACAAATGGGGTTAGCCTAGATATTATGCGGCGTTAAATAGAAGATTTATATTCAAGCATCTTCATACGATCAAACTAGACTCAGATACTAGGCCACAAACAGAGTCTTGTACCGGAACGAAATAGCCGTTTAATGCTTCCAACTTTCCAGTGGTGGCCTAACATCGATCTGTTTATGATTTCAACTAATTCAGTATGATAATCGTTCAACATAACCCTCATTTTATTCATATATATTTATTCGTCTTAGTGACAATTTAGTGTGAATTTTGTTTAGTACAACGTACAGCATAAATTTTGTATTAATTCTGTGTAAAGTTCATTTTTCACATTTATTTTTTTGACTAATCATTATATTTCAATACAATCGATATACAAATCAGTTTATTGTAGTTAAGTGGTCGTCGTAATTTTGGAGGTTGAATAAACTTTTCATTGGCTATAAATTTCAACCTTCTTCCTTGAATCATTCAGATTTTAATGCTTTCTTATTTCAAGCGTCAGTTTTCGTCGTTATCATACTTTACTTCTTTGATTAATGGAACATTAAGTTAAGTTAGGTTGTCAGTTACTCACACTTATTTGAGTGATACAGATAAATTACATTTACTCTTTAATGTTTTAGTTTTCTGAAAAAAGAATACTACGTTAAATATGTACATAGAAAGTTCATCATCATCATCATCATCATCATCATCATCATCATCATCATCATCATCATCATCATCTTCTTCTTCTTCTTCTTATTATTATTATTATTATATGAACGAAAAACTATGGCAAAAGATAAGTAATATCTAAAATTAGTCTGGATTAGTCGTTTCAAGAAATGACTGTACTTATAGTATGTATAATCAAAATGATTACAACACCAACAAATAGTCAGTAAGGATGTACTCTTATGAAGTCAAAAATTCATAATAAATGAGAATTTTCTAGGAAAGTAAAACTTATTTGAAAATAATAAATTTAAATATTGTGTAATTGTGGCGTACAAGTAATATCATATCTCAGTTGGTATATATATTGTAACCAATTGAGGTTCAGTCAAAATAGTAATATAATCTTACCGGCAATCCAGGGTCTCCTCGTTCCCCTTTATCACCTGCAGGACCTGGAAGTCCAGCCATTCCGTCTGAACCGGCAGGTCCTTCAAGTCCTGGATCCCCAGCCTCACCTTTCGGCCCAGTTTGTCCAGCAGGTCCTGGGGGACCTGGCCGACCATTTTCTCCTGGTGGTCCTTGGGGTCCAGGTTCTCCAATTAAACCTTCCGACCCCTGATCTCCCTGTACACCTGGTTGGCCTCTATCACCCTGTTGACCTGATAATCCAGGGTGACCTTTAGGTCCAGGTGGTCCTTGAACTCCTTTTATTCCCATGTTACCAGCTTCACCACGAGGTCCACGTGGACCCATTTCCCCTTTAACTCCTTTCATCCCGACAGAACCAGGTGGGCCGGGTTGCCCTGGTATACCTGGATCACCTGGAATACCTTGTGGTCCCTGATCTCCAGGTGTTCCTTTGTCGCCCTGATAACCACGAATTCCTAGTATCCCTTTGTTACCAGGTCGTCCTTGTGGCCCAGGGTGTCCCATAGGGCCGTCGGCTCCTCGTTGCCCCGGAACTCCTATTGGACCCGGTTCGCCCCGTGGTCCAGTGGGTCCTCTGTCACCCTTTTCGCCTCTTTCACCACGAATTCCCGTATTACCAACAAGGCCAGGAACACCAACCGTTCCACTGTCTCCCATGTCACCTTTTTCACCCCTGTCGCCCTTGGCCCCATCACGTCCAACTGGACCTGAAGCACCTTTGTCCCCAGCCCTTCCAGGTGGGCCCGGTGGACCCATTTGTCCTGGAGCTCCACGTTCTCCCTAAAAGTTACAGAAAGTTTCATTTTGCATTATCGAACAGTTTGATGAGTTTATAAACAGACAGAACGCACAGCAGTCATTTTTAGCCAAATGTTGCTACCGCCTTATTCTGAGTTTTCCTAATAGCTTTGATATTATTAGTTCCTGTAACCTTTAACATGTCATATCTTTTACCATGTTAACGAATATTATTACCAAACATATTTTATTCTCAACTTATTTCAATAACACATTGTGTGTAAGTAATCATGTTTAGTTCTTTAACAAAATGCAAATGAATAAATGAACAAACCTTGTATTGACTAATGATAGATGTATTCCAAGATAGCTGCTATAATTATTTGTACTAATTCGAATTAGGCTTTCATAATTTTATGCTGTGAAGAATTGTAAATTAGAAGAGATTAAAGGAAACTTTCAACTATGAACCTCTTGATTTTCTTCCTGCTCATATGAGCGTGATTTCTCTGACTATATTCACTAGGATTTGAATTAGTGTACAGATTTATTTTATTGATAAGTTGAAGTAAATAAGTAACCAAGGTTTATGGTTGTATGATAATCTCTTTAATCACGTGACATGAAGGATATTACTATCTGACCCCAAATTATTTAGGATAATGGATATTTCTTATTTCAAGTTTTGCTGATGAAGTGTTATCTGTGTAAAGGTTTAAAAAACATGACATTGATTATTGTGTTATCGCTATGAAGTATACAGTCTCCCTCGGAATAAAACTGATCATATAGGTGAAATTATTGAATAAATCAATGGAAAACACAAACAAGTGGAATGTACAGAGTACTGCTAGTAAGTCAATATACGATTCACCATTTGAGCATTTTATGCTTTACTGAATAGTAAAAACACGAAAAGATAATATTATATCAGTAGATTTATATAATTTCAATACATTTTTTATTGTAATCATTTAACCTATAGAAAAATGCATAGATTAACTGACAGGCAAACGTTTTGTTAACAGCCTTAGTAAACTAACCGGCAAAAGCATTGAAAGTATTTAATTGTATCAACCAATTAGTTACAATTGGTTGATCACTGGGCAGTGACCAGTGTCATGTATTTTGAGTCCTTCTTAGCTCTGATTGAATTCTATCTAGCAAGTTGCAATATGGACACTAGTCGAAATGATTCAACATAGCATGTACTATATTAAGATGTAAGATGGCAGTTGAAAGCAGTTGACGGGAAACCTTAGACTTAAGTTTCATTCTATTTCGCACCTGTCAACAAGGTGTAAGAGTAGTCTTGAGTAAACTGACCCTTCTTAGTAGATTCGGCCCCATGTCACTTAACTTCACAGTCATAGATGCTACTGTTGGGCTAACCAGGCCACGACTGACCTCCTGTAGGACTGAGATGTATCTAAAGTTGATTGGCCGGGTAAATTGAACTGTTAACAGATTTACTTGATAATACACATGTTTCAATGTACCTTTCAATGCCACAATTACGGTTTCATGAAAACGTAGACTAAAATATGTGTAATGTATTCTTCCATATAAAAGTAAACTATTGTTACATAAAAGAGCATTTCAACAGTTAGGATTTCAGTTAAAATCACATTCCCTAACAAGTGGTAAGAAAACTAATCGTAATAATATTATAAAGTGTGCAAACCAAAGTATTCACACTTATAGAGACGAATTTTATGTAAGTAAAAATTTACATGCCTTTTTCCAGATCTTAAAAAAACAGACATCGTGACTGCATAGTTTCTTAATATCTAATTAAAAATGTAACCATTGATCAAGACAGCCATAAGATATTTCTACTTAACTGTATTTGATACCGAACTGTGAGTAGTTTATGTAAATAGCATCATCAATACAGAAAGCAAATATATCTCACTTACTGGAGGTCCCGGTGGACCAATATGCCCAGGTTCTCCAGCAGGCCCAGGATCACCCGGTTTCCCAGGTGTTCCTGGTGAACCCTCTGGACCAACTCTACCTTCTGCTCCCATAGGACCACGTTTGCCAGATTGTCCACGTTGGCCTTTCTCACCTGATGGTCCAAATGGACCCGGAGCTCCGGGTTCTCCACGTGGACCTCTGTCACCCCTAGGACCTTTCGATCCAACTGCTCCGGGATCTCCAGTCTTCCCCACTGAACCCGGTAGACCACGTAACCCTTGTCCTCCTTGAGGGCCGTGCGGACCAGGAATTCCTGCTGCTCCAGGCATACCAGGTCGACCAATAGATCCAAGTGGACCCTTGTGTGATAATGCGGAAGCAAAAAACATGAGGTTAGAAAAGTGATCTCACGTAGTAACAATACTAAATTAGGATAAGAGGATTAATTGAGTCATGTCGTTTCTAAAGGACATTTAAGGTTCGAATGTATTAATCAAATGTTTAACCGATACTATTATCATTACTTTGAATTTTTTTCCATAGACTTTACTTTAATGCTTAGTTTGATAATATGAAGTGGAATAATCGAGCGTACAAATCACTTCATTCATCTTGAGTCTCATCAGCACTAGAGGATTGCTGCCAGTATCTGTACACAGCAGTCATTTGGATCTTAATACATTGATTAACCAGTTGCTCGAACGAGGTCTACGTTTCGATATTAAAGAACAGAACACCAGTTTCGTCTATGTATCTTAATAACTAAAAGACGTGGTATTTTGAAGCTAAAGACACGAGTTGGTTGATAGTATCTGATCATAAGCCCTTTCTAAGCGATGTTTGTATGCTGTGTGATCTTCAATTGAGTAAATTTGTGATCGGTCATATGATACTAGAAGGAAATAGTAAGTCGTTTGATAAGGTATTGAACTGCTCCCCACCGAGGTGTTTGAGAAATGTACTACACATATTTAACTACAGTCTACCCCAACGAGTTATGTTTGGCTAGCAGTAAAGTAAATTTCGAGAAGAGTGACAGTCAGACAGAAATTTTATCAGCCTATAAGTTAGATAACTATTTGTATGAACCGATCAGAGAAGTTAATTAGGGTTCTCAAAACAATGTTGTTGTAATCCCATGTACTTTCCGAAATTCTTGTGATCACTTTTGTAGTAAATGAAAATGTTTTCCTAGCAAAGATTCCTGGATAAGATACGTATTAACCAGTTATAATCTTTGTTGTAGGAATAAGATGATATTCTCTCATTTACTAACTCTCGACCGACTCAATTAAAGTGAGGAAGAGGATATAGAGTTTTGAAAAGTTTTGTTTTTAACCAATCATTGATTCCAACATATTTGTAGATACAGAAACTCAAAATGATTTAAACATTATCAGCGTATGCATTGATCTTCGATTCAATTAATAGTACTTTTGTATACTATACTTTAAAGGAAATTCAGGGAAAAACATTTTGTTTCCAAAATCTTTTTTCCTTTGCAATTTTTTGGGAATGATATTTTATGTTTCTTAGATTCGTGTTGTCTTCTCCAACCTCCAACTATTCATGGATGTGGCAAAAATAAACTCACTCTTTGGGTCATATCAATGTGTATTTTTAAGTTTATTCGCTCTTGTGGATCTAATTACATTAACTGCATAGAGCGAGTGCTCTTCAAGAGAATCTCCAAAAATTATCCTGATTGACTTTCAAGAGGAGAATATAAAAGAATCGACAGTTCGGCGACGAAACATCATATTAATTCCAATCACACTTGCCCTTCAGATATATCCCTAAGTATCATTCATACAGTTAGTTGACTACGTTCGAATGGAGCATAAATCGATAACTTCTGTACAACAGAGGTGTCATTAATTCACCGTCTTATACCTGAACTTTGTGCACGAAACAGACACTTACAAATTCTCATTCTACTATGATTTTAACAATTTTAATTTTCCACATGTGATAAATTGGTTGTTATTAATTTCCTCTTGATGTTTTTAGTTAGTTTTTTTAATGTTACTTTTATTTATTACAGGCATATTCATATTTTAATTCATTTTTATTCTTGTTATAATCGTCAACTAGACAATTATTTTTTTAATAGTTGAAATCATGAGTGGATTGAAGCTGGACCACCGTGGAAAACCTGGGAGCACTGGACTCCCGTTTCATCCTATTGTGGGACTCCTCAGCAGTGTGCACTCGCGATCCCGCCCCGCAAGATTCGAACCCATGACCTATCAGTCTTGCGCGCGAGCGGTTAACCGCTAGATCACTGAACCGGTATCCAACGGTGTTAATGTCTAACTTCAACCGATCCACGAAGTTGAGCAACCGTCCACTATTGTCTTCAGTGAGCTGATATCTCACAACAGACTTGGTTGAACTCCACCATGGTTTTTCATGGTGGTCTAGCTTCAATTGACTCATGATTTCAACTATAAAATTACTGAAATTTCCACAAAAGCCCCTTTTGATAATTATTTTTTCTTAATTCTGGTATCATTCTATTACTTTCCTCTAACTCACTAATCTTTATGCAGATTTCTTTTGACACCTGAAGTTTGTGAACAAACTGTTATGTAATTTTCTTTGTGATTTTTGATAGATTACTTTGTTTGTTAAATCCCAATGAATATGACTGTACGGTTTGATGAAATGGGACCGTCACAAAGAAAATTTCCTTTCATGAATTGTATAGGATTCTTTCTTAATAACGAAATCAGTCACTTATGTAATTATACTTCATTTCCATATCTACAACTGAAATCAATCACTGCTCAAACTTGATACATTGAATAAGTTTGGAAAGCTTAATCTTTTGAGGTTGATATGATCACTAAAATTCTGAATTTTGTTCATAGATCTCTTTTAATTGAATCATATTACAAATTATCCCTTATAATTATATTTACCTGCATAATATTCCTTAAAAAAACTAAGATATTGTACAGTGTTGTAAAATTAACGAGTTTACAAATGTGCTTGCTGATTTTTAACTTGAAAACTTACCTTAGGACCGGGTTCACCAGTTGGTCCGGGTTGTCCACTATTGCCAACTGAACCCTAAATGAAATGAATATTACAATAACATGTGTTAAAAATTTATTATTTATTTATTTGAACACATAAATATTGGTACAAAACGACACCAGATATGTATATGTGCCACACAAATCTCATTTGATTTGTGTGAGGGCTGTGATACTGCCCAGGTGCCCAATTTGAAGCAGGTGGTTTTCTTAGGGGGCCACATCCGGAGCCTTTGACCTTAAGATCTGGTCCACAAGGCAGTGGAGCATCGTGGGGAGATGCAGTCTCATGGTCGCCGATGACCAACGATTTATTCAAACGTCATTTGTTTCCTTAGGATACTGGAGCCCACGTTCACCATTGGTTTGCAATCAGTGTTTTCCAACTCTCTTAGGCGGACCCTCCGTGTCCATCAACCCGGTTAAAGCGCCGGACATTCGCTTTTCGTCCTCTCAATTTCGTAAACAACAGTAATGCCGAGAGAAGGCAGTGAGTAGGACTATATACGCGTGGCCATGTGAGAGCATTTCGAGAGGGAGAGCTGACTCTTCCCACTCTCGGCCGTACCAGGGCATTTGGGGGCTTGTTGTCAGACGCGTATCCTAAAAAAAGTACTTCGACACAATGTTATATTCTTTTTAAAGTTTGATTTATAGGACTATTTCATAGATTTTAATCGATATGATTATTTGTTATGAAAATATTTTTCTATGGTTGGATTAATACTTGAGAATATCTTCTGATGATGACACATCACGATTTAGTTAAACTTAAAGCATTTTCTTTAATTTTCATTAAAATACACAGATAATTATGTAATAATCAAACTGAAATGCCTTCTTATACCAACATTGATGTTCAAGTAATTAACCATTTGAAGTAGTCCAATTGTGTCATATTGTGATCACTTTCCACCTTAGTCTTATAAATTTGTAATTATCAACTCATTTTCTGTGTTCTAGTACATAACTACTCACATCACTGAAGATTATTATTGATTCAATGAAAAATATTAAAAAAGCAAATCACTATTGCAGTTACTTTTTCAAATAACATATAGACTTCTCGATAATTAAAAAATTCCTTTATTTCTAATGCGATTGAGATTTACTTTAACAAAATACTGAAAAGTGGAATATCTATAACTTACTCTAGGACCGGTAGGACCTTTGAGACCACTTGGGCCAATGTCTCCTTGAGCTCCCTTCTCACCAACGGGACCAGTTATACCAGGTGCTCCACCTGGTCCAATAGCACCTGGTGGGCCTTCAGGACCCGGAGGACCACGAAGTCCAGGGAGGCCACGACTGCCTTCGTGCCCAGGGGCTCCTGATAGCCCAGCGGAACCACGTATACCCCTACTACCTTGTTCACCTACTGGTCCCAGTGGGCCACGCTCACCGCGACGACCCTTGATACCTTCCGGTCCTGGCAAACCTTGAGCACCTTGCAATCCCACCGAACCCTCTGGTCCTTTCGCACCCACAAGACCTATTTCTCCCTCTCCACCAGAAAATCCTCTGATTCCCATCATCCCAGGTTTCCCAGGGTGTCCTCGATCTCCCGGCTCTCCTTTATTGCCGATTGTTCCTGGAGGTCCATGTGTACCCTGTTTTCCAGGATTTCCAGATGGTCCTGGCGCCCCTCTATCTCCACGTAATCCAGGGAAACCGACTTCTCCTTTGGGGCCAGGGAGACCAGGTTGACCTTTAGGTCCCTCTGGGCCTTGTAACCCAGGACTTCCTTGAGAACCAGGTGCTCCAGGATCACCTGGTGCTCCTGGAACACCATCTGTCCCATCAACTCCCTAAAAGGTAAAAATAAACAACAATAAAGAGATGTTATTACGTAGTAAGCAATATAAGAATTTATTTGTTAACCATAAACTTGAGATCCCTGATATATATGTATATCAAACTATTCAAGTCATCCGTGGTATGCAACATAAAATTTTCAAATTTATATGAACACCTAGGTACCTCCTTTTTATTTCAGTAGTCAGAATTTAAGCTTGATTTTGACTTTTCATAACTATTTATATGTCTAGTGACTTCTAGCTTTGTGACTTTTCAGATGTTTTTATATCCTATATCCAGTTCCCATCCATATTTTTTTATATTATTTTCTTTACAAATAATTGCTTGGTTTCAATGAAAAGTCATAAACCACTTATACCATACCTATTTTTCTCTAAATAATATTCCAGTTTTAAGACCCATTTTCCCTTGAATCTATTGGAATCGATAATTTCAAATTCTTGAGTAACCATGAGTTGGTGGTCGTATGGTGTATGCTGCTTATACTGACAGATATAGGTAGTATGCATAAAAAATCAGAAGTGAAATGTCTGGCAGCAAAAGATTGAAATGAGGAGAGCAGGAAGGAAATCGGAGAGCAAACGAAATAACAACAGAATTATGGAGTTTAAGGAGTGTGAAGAGTACAACTAAGAGAAGATGTTCAAATGATTTATTTAATGTATGATTTCATGTTTTACTAACCCATAGTGGGATTTCCCATCAGACATAAATTGGTTTTCCCCAGCGAGCCTTCGTTCACTACAGACTCATTGTACGTTAAAGGAATCAATCGATATGTATGATATGAAGTACTCATTAATTACTAGATTAATCTTTTTAGTGAGGAATGCTTACACTGTACTGAACTAAATATATGGAGTTTAAAGATGGTTTAAAATACATAAAAGTTAGTCACTGCCTGAAATATTTCGTAAATAGAAGACTTAGATTAGTTGCCTATGGTATACAAGAGAAAATTAACTATTTCAAAACTGTTTGCTGAAATTCTGATCTCATAACAACATAAATACACTACCAGAATTGTAATAAAAAATAAAGATATACACTTCATAATTATACAAGTATTAACTGGAGAAAATAGACACATACTATAGGTCCTGGCAGTCCCATGAATCCTCTGGGGCCCGGTTCACCTCGTTGACCCTGAAGACCAATCGAACCTTTAGGCCCTACGGGTCCTGGTAGTCCTTTCGGCCCATAATCACCAGCCATTCCTTTGATCCCTTCTTCTCCACGTTCTCCTCGTTCACCTCGTAGACCCATAGCTCCAGGAAGTCCAGCTTCTCCCATGACTCCAGGCATACCACGTGGTCCTCGAGCACCTTTTAACCCAGGTCTTCCTATTGGTCCAGCTTTTCCATCATTTCCGACAGGCCCAGAATGTCCTCTAGATCCAGGGTTTCCCGGTGGGCCGGGATCTCCCATGGGCCCAGATTGTCCGATAGGTCCAGGTGTGCCTATGACTCCTGGGAATCCGGGTGCACCTGGCTCACCAGGTGGTCCCTAGAGAAATAAACAGTAGTTTGATTTATTGATTTCATCTCATGGAATCCAAAATGAAAGCTAAAAAGCAAATTTTCAAATCTAATAAATAATCTCAGGTAAAGATTACTTGTTCCGACTAAATGCTTGAAAAAAAATCAGCATTTCATAAGAAAAAGATTGAAAACCCTAAAATTATCATTATATTAAAGCCATAACCCTGTAAAACCAAATCAAGTGAACAATTAAATACCCTTTCTAAAAAATGGTTAAACCAAATTGCTATGTTAATGGAAAAAACTTGTTAAATATAGTAGACGTTTGTTATGCCTTTAGATTGGTGAATAACAAACAACTGTACAGAAATTTTAATGATTAAAACTACATACTTCTAATATACCTGATTCTGGTCAACTTTAAAACATGTAACCTAAGATTAAAATGAAATTTAATACGATATTATAGTAACTGTCAAGTAACCCAACTATTTCAATAGTCTATCAGACTAAAAACTTTATTGTTATTATATGTATTTTAAAGAAATGTATATAGTTGGATAGGTCTAACATTCTAAGCATTATAACTATTAGTTAATTAAAATATATAAACCTTAAAGAGTTTCAAATTTACTTGGTATTGTTTGTTTTAAACTTCTCATTGGTGTTTAGGGCTGCAACTGGTCAGTCTTTTATTTGCATATGTGCATACTGTGCGTATTGCCTCGATATAGCCTTAATTCACAAGCATTGTAAGCAAAGATGGATAGTGGCTAGCAGTGGAATCCAGGACAAAAGTTTCGTCCTATTTGGAACTCGTCAGCTGGATGTACCTGCATCTCAGAGTTGATGTTCAGTCCTAAACATTAATGGGAAGACTCAAGTAAACAATACCAAGTGAATTTAAACTTCACCCTATTGCACAATCAAGTGGCTATCAGGACTCAGTGGCTTAACGGATAACGCGATGGCATCTGAAGCGAGTGGTACTGGGTTCGAGTCTCATAGTTAACATGAACTCTGAGATGCACTTACATCCAGCTGACGAGTCCCAAATAGGACGGAACGCGGGTCCTCGACTCCACTGCTTGCCACTATCCTTCTTTGCTTAAAGAGTTTCGTTTTCAAAATACTTCTTCAACAGGTTGTAGAATATGCATAGATCGACGGTGAAACAAATCAAGTTACCATAAAAAATGAGTAAATCTGAACAAAACTGATATGACTGAATGCAAGAAAAAGGTGAAGAGAACGGATGAGGATTTCTAATACGTCAAAAATAAATCAATACATCTGAATACATTGCTTTTTATAT
The DNA here is from genome assembly GCF_000237925.1 of Schistosoma mansoni. Taxonomy (NCBI): domain Eukaryota; kingdom Metazoa; phylum Platyhelminthes; class Trematoda; order Strigeidida; family Schistosomatidae; genus Schistosoma; species Schistosoma mansoni. Next base: position 17,736,410 of record NC_031497.1, read on the forward strand.
CATCAACTTATGATTGACTAAGCAACAGTATAAGTTAAACAAATTTAGTTGAGTAGAACTTGATAATGATCAAGCAATAACTTACTGAATGGACAGTATCACATAATGAAACTGCTACAATTAATAAATAGAACTGATTTATTGAATTATGTAATTGCTACTTCATAAAAGTTTTTTTTCTTTCTTGAATAGACAAGTGTAGAAGAGTGTTGTTTATTTTAAAATTATCGACTTCAAGATATATTTATTCTCAGGAGAGGTTTTGTGGAAATTTTAGTAGTTTTATATTTGAATTTATGAGTCAATTGAAGCTAAATCACCTTGGAAAACCTGGAAGCACTGGATGGTTGTTTCATCTTATTATGGTACTCCTCAGCATTACCCATCCACGATCCCTTCTCGCAAGATTTGAACCCATGACCTATCAGTCTGGCGCGCTAGCACTTAACCTCTAGATCATTCAGCTGGTATCCCATGGTGTTAATGTCTAATTTAAACCAATCCACCAAATTCCGTACCGTCCATCATTGTCTTCAGTGAGTTACTATCTCACAGAGTTCTCAATTGAACACATTCTTCGATGTAACAAAACATTTTCCATAATAAAACGCACTTTATAATCATTTTGAAAGTGCAATATATTGTCAAAAACACATGATTCAAATTCCTATATATATATATATATATATATATATATATATATATATATATATACTACAACTCACCATTGTTACCCTGATATCTTGGTACATGGTTACATTTTCACCAACTGGACCTTTTATCATTGCTCTAGAACGTTGCATATAGTCATCAACATCTTGAGGGGGCTAAAATTAGTTAATCATTGAAAAAAAATTAAAATTGCATACATCATCTAAATGAGGGAAGGATTTGATAAACATAATAGTAGGTCATAACTGTTCATTTATCATGGTAAAATCATTTCAAAACTGTTTAATATGGTATTCATCCTTTTGTAAAGTATTTTCATCGTCCTAAAGAAGCGATTTTTATAATCTCCTTTTTAATAGATGAAACCATCCACATCGTTTAGTAAGTCACATTGTATTAGAAATGTTGTGAACAAGAACACTGGTGGGGACAATCGAATGTATTTAAGCAAAATTACAGGCTATCTCACTGAATTCTGATAATCAAACAATGAACAGTTAATTTGGAAAATAGCAACCAATTGTCTCAATCTTCACTGTTTCTTCTGTAAATATCAGTTCATCTTCTCTAATCCCATTGTTCATGCATTTTCCTACCAATTGCGCTTCATTTCAGTTCTTCCCTCATCGGTCTTCTGCCAAAATACATTCTATGTCTGACCATCACCCTACACTACATGTATGGATATAAGTAGACCACACCACAGACACACCTTTATGATTTAAAAATATAACATCTTATAGCACAGGTATTAAACGCTTTCTTTAAAACCCACATTGTTCACAGTATAAAGTTTACATTACTGGATTATAAATAAAATCTGTCTACTGAAAAAAAACACAATAAAAATACAGGATTTTCATGGCACTAAAGCAAGAATATATGAATATTACAGATGCCACTAACAGGAATCCAGAACTGTACGATGTTATGGAAACTGATACTCATCAACAAGATGTATCTAGAGTCCTGAATCATCCACTATTACAATTGGAGGTGTTACCATTACTCTATTATCCACTTGTAATTCTGGACGATTCCTGCTAACTTCTTGATAGAAAATACGATGTATTGTAATTTTAAATTACTTAAATTATGATTTACATTGTAAATTGATCAATAGATTATGGTTAGCACTAAGATGCGGATGAAAATGACACCAATATTAATAGATTGATTAGTGTAAAGTATGATCCTAAATTTTATGAAAAACATAAGTTTTTAATCAATTCTAAAGTGGTTATGTAATCAAAATCAGGTTTTTAAATTTTGTACCCTAATCAAATACAATTTCTTTTGACCTCCTTTAAACTGATTAGCTTATCTTTTGAGTTTCTTAGTTGGTTTGTAGTCACTTTTGTTACAAGCCATAGAGTACATGTTTATAATCCCTTATAATAGTATAATAATAATAGTTATTGATTAATATAAAAAAAAGACTAGACCAATGGAGTTTAACATTTTCAAAAACCGGATATTTGACAAACTTCGGTTGTTTACAAAAAGTTAACTAATTTCAAATTTCATAACGATGAGATAATTCACATGGTATTGTTTACTTGAATACTCCCATTGATGTTTAGCACTGTGCGTAGTGCCTTGATATTGCCTCGATAATTCACAAACATTATAAAGTAAGACGGATAGTGGCTAGCAGTGGAATACAGAACGCGTGTTTCATCCTATTGGGGACTCGTCAACTGGATATACTTGCATCTCAGAGTTGATGTTCAGGCCTCTGTAGTTATGTGGATAACTCGATGGCTTTTAAAGTGAATGATACTGGGTTCACATCCCAGAGTGAACATGAACTCTGAGATGCAGGTACATCTAGCTGATGAGTCCTAAATAAGAGGACACCGTCATTCTGTATTCCACTACTAGCCACTATCCATCTTTGCTCGTGACGAGATAATTATTTTTACTAAGGTTCCCTTTACACCTATCTATATTATCTTGATAGTATTATGGTGTATGCTACTTATGTAGACAAACGTATATAGTATGTTACACTAATCGGAAATGGAAAACCTAGCATCAGAAGGCTATGAAGCTCGAGTCGGGAAGACAAGAAGTAAAAATAGAAAGGAATTGTGAACTGGAAGAATCATACAAAATAAACAGCAAGAATCATGGAAATTTACAGATTCAGTATTCAGCGTATAATTCTCATATTTTACCAAGAGATTCTGTAATTTAGTATTTATTATACATTTGAGTGACCCCAACTTTAAAGTTATTCATTACAGTATGATTTAAGTGTGTGAAGCCAACATCTGTAATTGGCAAAAAATGAAAACAGTTGATTGCTTTGGAAAATAATTCTTTTAGATCTGATGCAAAATAGAATTTGTTCAGCTATTCAGTTCGATAATTGTGTTCAGAAAACACTAAAGGTGTTTCAAGATTTGTATCTTCAGTCCTTTTATAACTTAGACTATCATCTAGCTCCAATCATTGAACTAACATGGATATCTAAAACTCCGACTAAGAGTAACTTAAACAGTGTAAGCATAGCGTTGGAAGTATGTTAATTTAAACTGAAAAGTTAACCTCAAGGTAAAATTTTGTTTTGTACATCATATTCACTAAAGATTCAAACCTAACTGTAGCAGAGTGTCCATCAAATATTCTGTCTTAACAGGTATAAACAATATTTACTTGGTGTTGTTTACTTGTATCTTCCCATTGTTATTTAGGACTGTAATTGATCAGTCTCTTATTGGCATATATGCATCTTGCGCGGACTGCCTCGATATTGTCTGAAGTCACAAGCTTTATAAGCAATGGTGGATAGTGGCTAGTAGTGGAATCCAGGAGGCGCGTTTCGTCCTATTTGGGACTCGTTAGTCGGATGTACCTGCATCTCAGAGCTCATGTTCACTCTGGGACTCGAACCCAGTACATTTCTCTTCAAACGCCATCGCGTTACCCACTTAGCTACTGTGTCCTGATAGCCAATGGGGTGAAGTTATATTTTCATTTACTGTGTAACCAGTCAATTATCAGTCTTAAATTACTTGAATTGTTAAAATATTTAAGTTTACTTACATCTTTTTCATGTTATGGTTGAAAATATACGAAGAAATGTAACAAAATTATATGTGATTATGTCCCTCAATCTAGTTCACTCAATTGTAGTAAAACATAAACACACTTCTGTGTGATTTATTGTCAATATACGTTTCAATATACTTTTATTAATAAACAAAGTTGTTTTCTCGATAAATTAGAATTAATTATAAATCTACGATTTGTGAAACTTAGTTCCAACTTGGGTCAGAAATATTTAGGGGAAGGCAGAGGACTGACTTACAAAGATCTCACTAATATTTAGTTTATTCCTACCCCATCCCTGTTACGTGCCTGGGAGTTTCTACACTTTGATTAAAAGAATGCTTTCTCTAACTGCTTACCAAAAATTAAACAATAATTCATAAGCTGGCATTTGTTACAGTTTGAAAACTGCAGAAAATCATTTTTAATAATTATTTCTTATTTGTATTGTGTAAAAAAAAATTAAATATTTGAAATTATGGAACTTACTGGACCTGGGGGACCAGGCATACCAGGCAATCCATTTTCACCATCAAGACCAGGATCTCCCGGTGGTCCTGGAGGTCCAGGTGGTCCAATAGGTCCTCTAAGTCCTGGAGACCCATCAGGTAATGGTGGGGGTGGGGGTGGTAGAGTGTATGCTGGCTCAGCAGTTGGTCTTGATGTTTTTGTCGATCTTGGTTCATCAGTGTATGTACGAGGTGTAGCCTGTGGTAGTACTGGTTCCTAATGATCAGGTAAAAAATGTGGAATGTACTGTTGACTGTCTTAAAATTTAATGAGTTCACCATGAAAAACTGAGCGTTTCAAATTAAATCAAAGTAATGAAGATTAAGTAAATATCTCGGATTAATTTTACACTCATGTTGCATTTTTGTCAACTTAAGAAAAAATATGAAAACATCTAAGTTAATACTACACCTGATATCGACATGGAATAAGAAAAATATCGAAAGTCAACTACATAATTAAATGAATTATACTCTTTAGTACTACCTCTTACCTAACACTAGAGTTGATACTAAAAACGCTGTTCGGTCATTTCAGCTAATCAAAACTATTAGCAAATAAATGGTGATTTAACTTAGTGATTAAGTTACGATTATCTGGTATGCTTATTACTGAAATGTATTATTATTATTACCATTTCATATCTACTTGAAATAAATTTCAAGTTTTAATAGTCTAAAAGGACCAAGTTTAAAGAACGTGTAGTTTTCAAAACTACTTGGTCAACTTTGTAATGTAATTTAGGAATCTATCATCATTCAAACGAATATTCCGTCTCAGGGAATAACAAATTAACACAAATGATACTCAAATCACTCGTAATCCAATGTTGTAATTAGCTTTACTTAATCTATATGAAGCTCGATTGTTACCATTTTTGCCTATTAGTGGAAAGTACCCACACTCTGAATATTACTTGATACAACCTATTTAGTGTACAACCTATTTTGTGTACTTAAATTTGAATCGGACATTTTTGTGTGTAAGCGAAAATGATACTATTTCCCTATCCGAATAACAGAAGATTGATTGGTTTTTGAACCTAAGAACGATCAAGGAAAACTTAAACAGGTTAACCACTAAGTCACCATTCTACGGTTATTCCAAGTATGACTGACTAAGAACATTCAGTTAGTTATCGAGAACAGTACAGAAAAGTATTCGCAAAATAAAACGTCGGAATAGTCATCCTATATACAGTTTAGAGGCGGTTTCTTTTCTGTTTAATATGAAGAATGTTGCATAGTCTTGCACCTCTGATATACCTCCTTTTTTAAAAACAGATCTTTCAGCAGATCCGTATTAATTTTGTTTATTCCTTTGATATTAAGTGTACTGTGTCCGCAAGATGTGATCTATTCAGAATTGTTTAAATATTACACCCTAAGAAAAGAGTAAATATGAGACAATCGCAAACCTTTTATATACATCCGACAGCACACTATGAATGAGAGTTACCCATAATTTGGTAATAAGTCCATCAAATCTGAATTTCTAACTCACATTTATATTGATGAATCTTAATTATTTATATACATGCTATTGAGTAGTGCATGTAAAGAAGATTTATCTCAATGTTATTTTTCTCATTCTCCTTTACATTTATTAGACTACTTTCACTATAAATGTCATTTATAGACATATTTGACCTTTTTCAAGTGGTTATGCAAAGCTTTTGTGCAATTCATCGGAAACTTTTATTATGAACTAACAGCAGTTGGATAAAGATGAAACCTAGGAACTACTGAATAGTTGTTCCATTCTGTATTTTAAGGTTTCAATAGTGTACATTAATGACCGTGAGGGTAATCAAAACCAGAATCTTCTGTTTCACTACATGTTTGAATTGATATAGCGAAATCCAATGGTTAACATTTATAATCTTATCTGAAGTATAGTAAAAAATCTCCCACTCAATTTCACTTCTGAGTTAATATCTCATTCGCTATCCCAATCAATTCAGACTTATTCTCTTTCCTTAAAAGTTGTTTGAATAATCCTCTTTTTTACATGGTTGTTATGATTATTCTGTTTTAAGAACAGAATATATATTCTATTTTGTTTTTCACCATATATTCAAAAAATTGTTGTAACTATCCGGTAAATTATCACAGTACACACAAGTATCTTAATGGCACAAAATTCAACTTAAACTCAGAATCTTGATACTAGGTTTGATTAATAAAAAGATAACTTATTATTGCGATATTATACCATCGAAAATGAGATCATTGACGAAAATTATTAGTTTACTGAAATAATCATTCTCCATCAATATACATTTTAGTGTATAATTTTTGTCTACTGATAAACTTTAAGTAGATAAAATGTATCACTTAAAGTTTTGTCCCCATATCTTAGTTTCGTTACAACACTGAAAATTCCCTCTACTTTGATTATCTCAGTTTCATGAGATTAACTAACGGTTTGAAAAGTCATTTTAGTTCAATATCCTGTTAAGCGTACCTGACTCCCCTCTTAAATTAGCTTGAATAAAGTTCCTGAACAAAAAATCTATCCATAGAAAATATGACATAAATAACACTTATGAATGAACATAAATTGTCAGATGAGTTCAATGGCAGGGTAGTATACTGAATAGTAATTTATTGTGTTATTAAAATTTACTTACCACACGATTCTTCGCTTTAATGTTTTAAAAAGGAAACAAAAAATAATGAAAAAATGGCGAATTAGTACGTATTTCTTCAAATAAAATAGGCTTTAATAGCAGGTCATTAAAAATTGAAATTTATAACAGACCAAAATATTATGAGATGGTTGAGAAGATTTGTAGCTCAGGTGGATGATTTTAATGAAGTTTTGTTCTCTGAGCTCAGAGAACGAACAAATTCATAAACCTCTTATTTACTGGCATGATGCTCTGTCAATTTAGCTAAGAAAGTGAAACGTTGCACAAATAGTAACTTTAGTCAATTTTTTTCGATTCGCAATATATATGACAAGTAAATTACTTTTTGCCTTTCATACAATAACCGCTAGTCAACTAAATCTGACGATAATTACATTGATATAATGAACAGTATTGGAAGAACACTGATTTATCTGTGATTTTCATTTTCAGTCGTGGATAATCACCTGGTAACTCATTTAGTCACGTTACATTAACCGAATTTTTATTCATATATAGTCCACTTAATAATAATAATAATAATACATATCCACTTAGTTAGTCAATCATACTTTCTTCTGACATTGTTTGGTTGTGACTTGTGACTCGATGCCGTGGGTAGATGATGTACTTGGCCAATACAGTCATTTTGGTAGTCTTACAAAATAATTGTTATTTTATAATGTTAAAGTTGTTGCCCTTAGCTTCATAACTTTTCAGTCAGGACTGGAGGTTTATGGAGACCATTGAATTCGAGAACAGTTCACATCACAATCTGAATTTAGCTACATAACCGTCTAAAATCTGCAGGAACTGGTCTGAAGTTTATATGACGGGTGTGAGATATGAAGTCCATGATTACATCATGTAATTGAGTCTTGCTTCCGCACTCGTTAGGAGTTTCATACTAGAACACAACAGCTGTTTAATGCTCCCTCGTAAACTTAGTCAGTGATGTAAATTATTTTAAAATTATCATAGTAATTTAGAGGGCAAGTTTTTAATTTTGAACCAATTGTTAAATAATAATTTTAATAGGCACCAAACAATCATTTCAGTAATTAGAAAGAGAAGTACAAATTAAATTACCAACGCATTCTGGGCAACATTGACCAGGTTCTAGAAGTTGTCCTTCATCTTCTCCACATTGTAAAGTTGGACAAGTTTCTGTTTCACAGACAACTTCACGTGTATTTGGGTCACAACGACATATTGCGCATGGAAAATTTGCTAAGCGAACTTCTTCACCGGGGGATAAAACTCTCCCATTGTCCATTGTACAACCTAAAAGAATAAAAGAAAATATTTTTCATCATTAACAACCCAAGATTTATATTTTTTGAGTAAACATTAGTAAATATTACTTAATCATAATAAATAGATTGGAATAAGAAAGTTCTTAGCATTTGTTTTTAATGAAGTAAAAAAAATATTGCCAGAGATGGATTTTGCAGATATTATAGTAATTTTAATAGTTGAGATCATGAGTCAATTGAAGCTAGATCACCATGGAAAACCTGGAAGCACTGGACGGCTGTTTCATCCTATTGTGGAACAACATAAGCATATTTAAATGATCATGAATGTAAAATTTTTTCCTATTCTTACTAATACAACTTTATCATCGGATATTTAGATAAATAAATTAAATGTTATTATCACTATGATGTTTATAAATAACGTCTATAATTATAATCATCAAAAAAGAAAAGAAGTTATAATGTAAATTTATTACGATATACAATGAATTGATTAACACCGCTGGATACCGCCTCAGTAGTCTATAGGTTAAACGCTTGCGCGCGAGACTGGTAGGTCCTGGGTTCGAATCTCGTGAGGTGGGATTATGGATGCGCAATGCTGAGGAGTCCCATCATACGTCGGGACGGCCGTCCAGTACATACACATTTCTACCATGGTAATATAGTTTCAATTGACTCATGATTTCAACTATTGAAAAAATTACTAAAATCTCCACAAAACCCTTTTCTGATAATTGATTATTTGTTTTAATATATTCACTCTAATCATAATTCATTTGAAATAATATAACAAACATGAATGAGTATATCATACATAGTTCAGGGAACATTTTCATTTTTTAAATTTCTTTTATCCAGAATAATAATTAAAGTTTCATAATTAAATCATTTAGATTTGGTTATTCAGTGTCTCTAAATAATCACTTGGTTTTTGAAATGAAGTTTGTATAAATTGTGTCAAATAATAGATATACTTATGTTCACTTGGTATTGTTTGCTTGAATTTTCCCATTGATGTGTAGGAGTGTAATTGATCAGTGTGTTATTGACATATGTGCATACTGTGTGTATTGCCTCGATATTGCCTTAATTCGAAAGGAATCTAAACAAAGATGGATAATGGCTAGCAGTGGAATACAGGAAGTATGTTCCGTTCCATATGGGACTCGTCAACTGAATATACTTGCATCTCAGAGTTGATGTTCAGGAATCAGTAGATAAGTGGATAACGTGATGGAGTTTAAAGTGAATGGTAATGGGTTCACATCTCAGAGTGAACATCAACTGTGAGATGCAGGTACATCTAGCTGACGAGTCCCAAATAAGAGGAGACGGCTGACCTAGATTCCACTACTAGTCACTATCTATCTTTGCTTATAAAAGATACTTATGTCGTCAGTTCCCTCAAGATCACAGGTACATTCTGCTGACGAGTGCCAAGTAACACGAAACCTAGGTCCAGGGTTTCTTGTTGAATACCTCCAACCATCATCTTAAAAACTGAGTCAATCAGACTTACATTGTTAACAATGAACCTTTTATATAATAACTCATAACTGTCTGAAATTATTCCTACTTGAAGCACACTCCTTTCAGAACATAAACATGTTCAATCACGCATAACTTCCATCATTTCAAGGCAAATTAAATGCACATTCAGGTGAATTAAATGTTAGCTGTTCACATAAATGATAAGAATTACTAATTTATGTTACATATACTTTAAAATAAACAAGAATATGGGTTAATCTTTTCCAATGTAAGGTTGATGAATAATTACACAAATTTGTTGATTTCCTTGAAATATCTGTATAAGTTCTAATTGTAAAGTTGTATTGAAATTTATAGATTTTTTTCAGAATGAGGGGTTTGTGGAGATTTTAGTAATTAAAAAGTCGAATTCATGAGCCAATTGAATCTAGACCACCATAGAAAACCTGAAAGCACTGGACAGACGTTTCGTCCTAGAATGAGACTTCTCAGTAGTGAGGCAGTTATTCACTGCAGAAAATGGTGGACGGTGGCCCAATTTCGTGGGTTGGTTAAAGTTAGACATTCACACCGTTGAATGCCGATCAACTCAGTGGTCTACAGGTTAAGCATTTGTGCATGAGATTGAAAATCCTCGGTTTGAGTCCCTCATACTAGTTTGTGGATGCACGCTGTCAAGGAGCCTCATACTAGGACGAAACGGAAGTTCAGTACCTCCAGATTTTCCGTGGTGGTCTAGTATAGATCGACTCATGAATCCAACTATTAAATTTGCAGATTAATTTTAATCTCATCATGATTATTCATTTATATGCATCACTCTCTCTCTCTCTCTCTATCTTATCCACAATATTTCCAATATATTTGTTCATTACTTTAAAGTAATATGTTCAGTGACAATAGGCTTCATCCCATAATAAAATACTTTTCATAAGAATCATTTTCGAATTATTCGATATGTAATTGATTTTAATAGTATATCATTTTATTATAGATATCCATATATACTTTGATGATGCTAGGAATCAATTAATGATTGTTTATGGTTAGTATATAACTTACTTACTTACGCCTATTATCCCCAATGGAGCATAGGCCACCGATCAGTATTCTTTAACTCACTCTGTTCTCGTTAGTATATTAATATTAAAAATTTATACAAAATCTGATAATTACCGAAATTCCTTTTTTTCTTTTTAACTACATACTACTTAATATAAATATGTTAGCAAATTATTGATTATTTGTGTTCATTATTAAATGAAGAAAACTTACTAATCACCTTTTTTTTAAGGAAAAAAACAATCGAAGGAAATGAGTGAAATTTTAATTGCTTAATTAATATATTAAGAAAGTTTATGTTCTCTAAAGACTGTTTGAATCTTTCTATTGATGTTTAGAAATGTAATTGATCAGTCTGCTATTGACATATGTATATCCTGTACTAATTGTTTTGATATTACCTTAAATCACAAGCATTATACCACAAAGATGGATGATCAATTGGAGTCCTAAATATCAATGGGAAGATTCAAATAGTCAGAACTCAGTAGTCATGTGGATAATGCTATGATGTTAGAATCGAATGGTACTGTGTTCAAGTTTCAGAGTAGACACCAACTCTAGAATGTAGGCTCATCCGGCTGACAAGTCTCAAGTAGGATGAAACTCGCGTCCTGTACTCCACTGCTAAGACACCATTCATCTTTGCTTATAGAGCTCAATATTAAAACCGAACTTTAAAACATTTAAGATTTTACTAATATCCAGTTTAGTAACATATTAAATATGTAAACAATTAACTTCAGTATAGTAATAATAACTAAAATGATATTCTTAAATGGTATTACTGGAATAAAAGATACATGCCTAACTACAATTGCTGACTATTCAAGCCGATTGTATCGATTTTATAAATTGAACAGGGTGATCTCCAAATTAAACAGTTTAAAATCTGTTACATATAAAATACTAAAATTTACTATAACAGAATGAAACTGGCATCCAATACATACAAAAATACACTTAACCAGTATGTAATGATTAGGCAATTACACAACTTCATTATTCATCTGTTGATTGGTAAATAGAATGATTATAATCTGTGTTTATAGTTTATTATAAAGGGAATATTTGCCTCAATCAAAACATTAAAAGAAACGTTCAACACTTTATCTAATATATATTCTCAAATACATTTCTTAAAAATCATGATAAAAGAAAATAATCAGAAAGGGTTTTGTGCAGATTTCAGTATTTTCATAGTTGAAAGCATGAGTCCATTAAAGCTAGATCACCAAGGACCATCAGGTTTTCCTTGATGGTCTAGCTTCAATTGACTCATGCTTTCAACTATGAAAAGAGAATAAATTAAGGATAGATACATGAAATGAAATTCAATCTTTAAGCCGACTTTCATCATTTCATGGTGGTGGTGATGGGGGGGGAGGGTTATAAACAATAGAGAGAACAAAAATCAAACAAATATATTGAAATAGATCAACTTACCTTGAGCATTGATCATATAAACAATACAACTAATGACAATAAGATTGACTAACATTTTTCAATATATTTTTTTTCACTGATAACAATTGTGTTTACTTTTTTTAAGTAGTATATATCAATTTCTTCCTTATATAAGTAGTAGTTTTATATTCATTAAAAAATATAAAATGATGTATTACTTTCTATGAGTTTATAAGCATAGTGATCAAGATTTTACAATAATCTTTTAAATAAAATTTAAGCATAATTTTTAATTTTCCACAGTTCGATTCATTAGAAAATTATTCATCATTTCATTGAAAAGTTTTGTAGTTGTGTACATGTCAGTGAGGAAGAAAAGGTGAACAACTATGTTCTTCTTACATACATACATACATACATACACTTTTCTACTTTATATTGTATGAGGATTATATGATCTAAGTAATATTTGATTCATTTGTCTAACAATGGGATATATTTAGTTTCACTTAAATCTGAATTATAATAGGCATGTACGTGTGTATAAGTTAGCATATAGGGTGTATATAATTCTATATGTGCTGATGAGTGTAAATGTATGTTTTTATTGAAGGTATGAATTAAATATCTTGTACCTCTCGAATGAAAAAGGAAAAAAAAAATGAGGAAGAACCAATCAGTACAAATATTTGATTGGGCACAATTTACTACTTTGACAGAAAAGAATATGCCAAAAAATATCCTGAAATTTTACCGGTAGATCTATGTAGATGTGTACATTCAGTATACACATACATATATATGCATACTTACACACACACACACACGTACACAAAAAAGCCACCGAATCAGTTGAGAAAATATGTTAAGTCATATTTAGCAATATAACTAAATATAAACATAATAATAACTAGTATTGATGACTAAATTAAGCTATTTATAATCTAGTTACTGTATATATAAATACATATATATATAAATGGAAAGATGTGCTTAATGGAAGTTGATTTTTATTTAACATTGGAATCTCGCGAGGCGGGATCGTGGATGCGCACCACTGAGGAGTCCCACAATAGGACAAAACGGCCATCCAGTGCTTCCAAGTTTTCTACTGTGGTCTAGCTTCAATTGACTCATGATTTCAAGTATATATATAAATCTTTTTTATCGAATCAAGAAAAAAACCAACCATAGATTCCATACAAGTTAAAGATCAAACTAGCTAAATAAGACGATTGAAAACCAAGAAGTGTTCTTGATTAAAATCTTTAAATAGTCTGTTAATGTCAATTTATGGGTTATGATTCTGATTAGGAAAGGATAGAAGACTATAATTTCTTTTTTAGTTTTAAAAATGATTTGACCATCTTTTGGATTTGTCAACAGAAAAAGTTTCAACTTCATACTGCATCGCAGTATAAATCAGTATAAATCAGTATAAATCATAATGAGCTTGAATACATTTATTCATAGCCACATTTATGATAGGAATTAATTGCATCACTTATTGTTAGGTTTCAATATTTCATTCCAGACTACTGTAAAACTGAAAAAAATCTTAATTTTTTCTAAAAAATTTTTTAATTATCCCATAAATTCGATAACTAATAGTAAATTAATCCCTAATGAGATATTAAAGATACAAGCTGACAGATAAAATATTTCTTTTTGAGCAGTTTCCTGTCAAAGCTGTACACCTGATACATTCAGTTTTTAAATGAAGTATAAAATCAATATCATGTAATTGATAACAAATCTATTGTGGGACTCCTCAGCAGTGCGCATCCACGATCCCGTCTCGCGAGATTCGAACCCAGGACCTATCAGTCTCTGTTGGTGAATGGTTGATGAACTTCGTGGATTGGTTGAATTTAAACAATAACAACGTTGGATGCCGGCTTGGTGGTTTAGATGTTATGCGCTCGCGCGCGAGACTGATAGGTCCTGGGTTCGAATCTCGTGAGGTGGGATCGTGGATGCGCACTGCTGAGGAGCCCCACAATAGGGCAAAACGGTCGTCCAGTACTTCCAGGTTTTCCATGGTGGTCTAGCTTCAATTGACTCATGATTTCAACCATAAAATTACTAAAATCTCCACAAAACCCCCTTCTGATAATGATAACGGATCTAGTTGACAATGTATATGATGGTAACCAATGAATGGTAAACCAACGGATGGAAAGTTAAGATTAAGATTAAAGGCATATTATGTAATCGATGAATTATTACAACTGGTTACATAGGTATGAGAATAGTACATTTAATAACAGACAATTCATTAAACCAGTGAAAAGAAAACTAGATAATTACATGTTTAAGGTAGATTATATAAAAATAAAATAAGAAATTAAAACTGAATTTAGATGAAAAGAATGGAAAATTAAAGAGAAAAACTTTTTTGAGAGAAGGATAACTAGGTAAAAAGTTAAAGTAGGTGAAAGAGTCTGTACAAACCTACGGCATCCTTTGTAAGAGACTCATTCTGGAATCATAGAGCAAGTTCAATGGAATTCAGTGAATAACCTTGAAAGTTAGTTGTGGCAATTGGTCCCAATATAGAGATACATGATGTTTTATCGCCGCCCTTAGTCAATCATGTAGAATGTTCAGAAATCCGAGAATGTAATGGTCTGATAGCACACCCGATATGAATGGCTCTACAACAGAAATCAAAATGGTACACGTATACAGAGGTAGGGAGGACTAGATAGTTTTTCTTTATTTCTTGATCACTGGTAAGAGTTCGCTACTGAATTCATTAATGAATAAAGAAAGAAAGAAGAATATAGTCTTACAGCGATACATGTTCGTCCTCTGTCCTTCTTGATATTTAAACTCACTTTGACTGGTTATACCGACTTTCAACTGTAATTTCAGGAATAGTGGCTTTTTACATACTGCCAGTGACGTTTTTAAACTTAGTTACCGATATATGTTTCATCAGAAACTTTGATGATTATTCGTTTTTGTTTAGTAAAACATGGATGTCATTAGAGAAAATGATCGTAGCTCTGTGGAATAGATATTTAAATAATTTTCGATTTCATGAAGCTCAAAGTCATCAATGAGTATCTAAATTATAGCACAAGATTCAGTGAAACAAGGAAGACCACAGATTGTTTATATAAATGGGAAGAAATGAACCGTTACCAGAAGATATATTGAAAAATGCTTCGTCGTAAAAGAGTTTGACAAAACCAAAAAAGGCGCGATATGCTTTGAATCATAGGAACTCAATTAAATTGTGAATTAAATCAAACAGCTACTCACATATTTGATACTATGTTCCAATAAATAAAATCAACATTCTGTTCTGTTGTTTAATATGGTAAGAATTTCTGTTCTTGTAATTGTAACTCATACTTATTACATTCGTTTATTACACAATTCAATGCTTACAAAATTGGATATGTAGAGTACTCTATATGAAAATGTTCGGTGTATCATTTATCAAATTTTGCCCAAGTAAAATGATATTATTCAAGTGGTCTTTAATATTGATTTTTAAAGCTAACCTTTTCATGACACACTGTTTCCAAGTTTGATTATGAAATGATCCTGTCACGGTTGAGTCAAAGAGTTCTATTCATTAACATCTTTAGATTAATAATGACAGTATTAAACTATCCTTTACGTATCTCACTACCAATATATTTTATAAGCGGAAAATAATCGAATGCTAGATGTTGTGCTTAATAGTCTTGGTTGAACGATTTCCATGGTATACCGTGTTGACACTATCTATTGATGGTTGAAAAAATAAGATATAAACAGTAGAATTTGTAATTTAATTGAAGATTAGTTTAAACATGATTACCAGATCCTTTTTTATCAATGTTTAATTGAGGCAGCTATCATCAATATTTATGGACTTAAAAATACATCCATGAAGCATGGGTTTATAATACAAAGAATGAGTTTTTCATAGTGAAAATTATATTATATCCAGGATAGGAAGACCTTTTATAAATCTTGCAAAATACACATACTATACATCTTCATTTTATAACTTAACTATTGAAAGGCTCTTGAACTGGTCTATCTGCATCCCCATTGTTTAATAAGCGGTACAAAAATTTACAAGCTATATTTAATGACCCTTTGCTTTATGATCAAAATGGGGTTTGTGGAGATCGTAGTAATTTTACTAGTTGAATTCATGAGTCGATTTATACTAGACCACCATTGAAAACCTGGAAGCATTGGATGGCCGTTTCATCCTAGTATGGAATTCCTTAGCAGTGCGCATTTATGATCCCGCATGAGGGATTTAAGCACAGGATCTCCGGGATAGCATGCGAACACTTAATCTTTAGACCAATGGGCTGACCGGCATCCAACGATGTTAATGTATAACTTCCATTGATCCATGAATGACTGCGCATAACTTTTTTCAAAAGACTGAAAAGACTCGAAATGAATTTTTAACTAAGACAAAGTATCATGTTTTCGTTAGATAAACTAACCAAAGTAAACTTTGAATTGTAATAATCTATGAAAATAAAATCCTTTATTTCATAATACAATAATAAAATAAAAATGCATTTATCCTTTGACATTTTCAAATGTATTTCTAATACAAATGAAAAATAGGATAACCAATCATTGAATTACAGACATATGAAAACATTCACTTCAAAAATTAAACACATCTACTTAGTCTAAAATCTAGAACAGAAATAGACGATTACAACAGTTATATTATTATTTACTAATGTTTTCATTCTTATAGTGACGTTCTCCCTATAACTCCTTTTCTGTATGTATCCTAGTCCTATATATGTCCGATATATAATACATGATGGTAACGAGATAGCTGCACTGTGTGTATGTGTATGAATGTGTGCTATAAGGTACACTGATCCTGCTTATTCTATCGTTTATATCCCTTAAGGTATTACAGTCTAAATTTTCCCAATCTTCATCTCTTGCACAAATTGACGTAAAACACTTATATTAAAAGAAGTGTGTACCATGGAAATTCCCTAATTATATTCGATTTTTTTTCCTACAGCATCTTGACATTAACGATTTTATAAAACTGATAAATTTATATTTTATTCTAGATTTTAGACAATAACACTAAGCACCAATGTGACTATTCCCTACCTTTTTTTCTTAATATTTTGGTCTTGGTAACATATTTCTACATGTTCTATCTTTCTATGTAACCAAAATCTAGAAAAATAACAAAGATTCACTGATCTAAATATTGTTTCAGAAAAGAAATAAGTAAATCATTAATTTGTGAATGGGTGGATGGGTATATGTTGTATCTATGGCGGTAACCATTAGGAGTGCGTACACACATTGAACAAACAGCACAAATAAACGTACATTATGTTGTATAAGAATTTTTGTACATACTTACTGTTTCTTGTCTCAACCTACTATCTTATACAAGTATGCACAAATATACAGGAAAAAAGAACATTGAAGAAAAGAAGGAGAAAAATAACTAAGAGTAGAGTAAATAGAGAAGAAGCATATTAATCCTAATGGTTCTTTTTATTAATATTATTAGTCCAAAAGATGGAAAAAAGATTGTGACCCAAACATGTACATTACTAGTTATAGATTTGGATAGAATAGTGAAGACACAAATATTTTGTTGTTGACTAATAAATTTCATTAGTTAGTTGCTTAGCAAAATTTGTTACACATATTGAATATCTTATGTTCATACATGAGTAGTGCTCATTAAAACATCCTAGTGATTATTTTTTTAAATGTCCAATGTATCACATTAAATTTTATCCAATTAGAACAGTATTCTTTTTAATATGTTTATTACACTTAATACAAGGTGAGTTATCTATTTTTTTTTTGAAACCATTATTACTAAGGTATCAATAATTGATTTTTTGTATATTATTTGTTACCATGCCTTATTGTGATAATATCTTAGGTAAAGGTAATCAGTTATAAATTTATCACCTTGTTCTTGTTTAAAAATAAATACTGAAGAGATTTTACAAATATATTATTCCTATTTAATGTCTTACATCAACTCGGCGCTCAAATACTGTGAAACTATTCGTTCTAATTTAGACGAGAGTTCTTATATACTGAAGAGATTTGTTGTATTAGTTTGTAAATAATTGATAGCTTGCAATTAAGACTTTACACAGGATCAAGCCCCTTAGTAAGGAATTACTAATCTCAAGGTTATCCACTTTACGTTTATATTATTTCAAGTATCTACCAAGTTCAACTATCATCATAGTGTCAACCAAACTGAATGTTCGAAATAAGACTATTATAAGAAATTAGAATAAAGTGCGAATTTTCCAGTTCATGTCATATATTCTTCAACGTAGTAAATCAGACAGATAATAGCCTTTATGTTATAATAAGACGACTCTTCACTGTAAAAGAGTCAAGTACTGAATGACAGGTGAATATACTATCTTCAAATGTCAACTATTAATATGTCGGAGGTTTACGTTATAAATTAATGTTATTCCTTTATTCCATCAACTAAGTTATTTATCGGCTAATTCATTCAAAATTCAAAGGGTTCAATATTGTTTGTTAATCGAATTTATTTTTATTATCATTAGTAAAAAAATCCGTCCGACAGAAACGACTCAAATTTTTGTATTATTACCCCTGATACTATTGGTTACTCTTTGCTTTCTAAAAATGTCAACTAGAATTCAAGTACTAATTAGATAATCCTTTTGATGTAGAAAGTGATGATTTTACCTAACTTGACATTGGAAACAATCATACACAAATACCAAAGACCTGACAAATCGGATAGATTACAGTTTTCGTCTTGAGTGATTAGTTTATTCTGCCATCCTACAGTCCTACCTATCATATGATGCGTTACAATACGATCATGTCAAAAGACAATGATCAATCAAGTTGAGTCATAACGCGAAAGCTTATAATATGAGTTCAACTGAAGAGATCGAATTAGTAGGAAGGAGTTATTGTATGATTCCGAAAGTTGGCTACAATTTTTGGCTGTAGTGTTGCGTATGCTATTTATGTCGACATAAGTAGTATATAACACCAATGGAAAGTGGAATACCTGTCAGCAGAAGGTTGGGAAAATCAAATCGAAGAGAACGAGAACAGAATAATTGTTATAGTCAAAAAGAAATGATGAAGTTTGAAACAATTGATGAAGGATTTGCAAATGAAGGAATGAAAGTATGGTTTTCACATTTTACTAAAGAACTGTGTAATTCTGTACTAAAATACAATTGGCTGTCCCCACCTGTGTTCTCGTTAACTGCAATAGCATTTTAATCCTATGGTATTGTAAACTGTGTTCATACGTTAAGTTACTGATTAATTAGTGTTATTTGTTACTTCATTTAATTTCATGATTTCTGAATGTTGACCAATGTAAACAAATAATCAGACAAAGTTTTGATACATTTTGGATCGATAATACATCTTTATTCGCAGTCTTTGGCTATTCTCCTGTATCGACGCCATTCAATAAATTATAAATATACATGTGTGTATGATATACAAACACAAAAACATCTGAGAAACTATGAAAACTAAGAAACACTAGATGGTTTTTTTCGTTCTGGTTTGAGATTCATCAGTAATCCGAACGTATGTAGGCTTCAGACTGTACACTACATATGAATTGTAAACTGTATCAAAATGGGTGGTTTACAAAAACTTTGCAATTGACTTTATTTCTTTGAGTGTGAAGTTCCTTTGAAAATAGAACAAACCACTGAAGTATTATTCAACGATCTTGTTCAAAAGAAATAACCGCTGCATATTAACCATTCTATCGCACTTAGTTTAATTTAAATCACAAGATTATAAATATTTTAAAGTAGGGTATATAAAGTTAACTTATATCCTGATCCTTAATTATTGCCTTATTTCATGGAATTAAAAAACAAATAGGACGAAACGGCCATCCAGTGCTTCCAGGTTTTCCATGGTGGTCTAGCTTCAATTGACTCATGATCTCATCTATATAAAATTCTTTATATACTTCAAATACATTTTTTTAAATTATCAGCTGAACGAGTTCGAAGATTAAAACGTCAAGCTGAAGATGTACCAAGTTCTGGAGTAAGTTTTTTTTAAATATTATTCCATCTAATAAATCTTTCTCTTTTATTGAATTACTTTTTATCTCAATAATAATTAATCACTTTTGTTTATAATAACAAAGTAGGAAATATGAAGTAGAGTTCAAATCACATCTGTTGTGAGGTAGAAACTCACTGAAGACAATTGGTGAACGGTTGCTTAACATCGGAGGTTGGTTGAAGTTAGACATTGACACTGTTGGATGCCGGCTCAGTGGTCTAGAGGATAAGCACCCACGCGCGAGACTGATAGGCCCTGGATTTGAATCTATCGAGGCGGGATCGTGGATGCGCACTGGTGAGGAATCACACAATAGGACGAAATGGCCATCCAGTGCTCCCAGGTTTTCAATGATGGTCTAGTATAGATCGACTCATGAACTCAACTAGCAAAATTACTACCATATCCAAAAAACCCCATACTGGTAAAAAATTAATCACTGAAATTTTTTATTCGGATGAATTATCGTAATGATGATCGTTAATAACAAAAGCAGTATATCCTTGATTAAAGTAAATTAATTGTTAATAATGAACTGATATTTTGGTAAAATTCATCACTGGTCATTTTCACCAATGATTAGTTCACACAAAACAATTAGTAATCTGATTAAATTAGTAACCGATGGAATGTAGTAATTATTTCATTTAGTATGCGAATAATAAAGCATTCGATGGTTGTTTTACACACATCTTGGAATTCGTTATCACTATTGACTACATTATTAAATTAGATAGAACTCAGAACTTTCATTCCTTTGATCAAACACGATATCATCTTTCATGAATCAGAATCTGAATTGGTACTTTTGCGGATGACCGCACCAATTTAAAAAATCACTAAAATTTCCATAAAAGTTATTTTAACTAAAATTTATTATAGGTTAAAGGTCCGGCACCATTTGGTGTAACAACCTATAGAGTTGGTGCAATGGGAGTTCAAGGAGAACGTGGACCACCAGGACCACCGGGACCAGATGGTCCACCTGGTGCATCAGGTTCACCGGGACCACCAGGGAAAACAGGTGGACCAGGAATTCCTGGACCTATTGGATTGCCTGGACCTCCAGGTGCAGATGGAAAACCAGGTCGAGATGGAGAAGCTGGAAATCCAGGTGCATCAGGTGAAGTTGGCCCACCAGGTCCATCAGGACCAACCGGTCCACCTGGATTAAAAGGACCTGTTGGATTGAAGGGTAAAAAGGGTGAAAGAGGTGATCCAGGGAGAGATGGTGTTGAGGTAAGCATTCGTGTATCAATGATTATTGTTTCTTTAATTTAGTCCTTATAAACATGTGCATTCATGAAGCTTCGAAGATATCAATGGTCAACTCATTTTTTAAACCTTTTAACTAAGTATCCTCATCGCAATCCATAAAAATCTGTATCTTTAACATTCATCTTGATAGTTGAAGTCTTATATAAAAGAATGACTAAAGTGTTTCCATTGACTTGGTGGAGTTTCATTCTCTGAACTGGATAGTTTGGTCATGGTGCTTTCTATGTTCTTCTGAAATATATCATCAGTATAAACTTCATATAGAAGTGAAGCATACGAGTTTCTCTACACATAACTAACATCTGTTAGTTCTTTATCCAGAAGAACAATGAAAGCTCCACGACCAAACCATCCAACTCAGACAATGAAACTCCACCAAAGTCATCTACCCGAGATATAAATCTTACCCACCATCTCAATAAAAAACATCTACACATGTGATTCAAAATTTATAAAGCTGCTGAATACTACCAAGTAATGTAATCTCAACATGTTTTATACTGGTATTCATTCACAAATAGTAAATGCTTCAAATCGAATATGAATACACCTCCTCGACAAATTAGTTGACAATGCATATTAGGATTTTATAAAAGTTATCTCTTATTTATTATTAAAACCTATAAACTGGAAAGTCAGTTCAACAATTTATTCATAAATATCATTATTATTCAAAACAGAAATGTAAACTTTTCCATCACTCAGTAGTAATAAATTTTACATCATCTATTCTTTACTATTGATCTAATTCTATATCAATGAAGCCAATGTTTAGTTAATCAGTCTAATTAACTTGGCATAGCAATACATATTGTGTTTGACGAAAGTTGGTTGAAGTCGTTCTTTAAAAGAACTGATTAAAAAGAAACCTCAGTCTACGGGACGTTATCAATTGTCATCGATGAATAAGTTATATTCAAAATATGAATATAAATATTTAAATTTACATCTTTAACTGAATAGTTGTCTTTTTATTAACTGACACTACAAAATGAAACCCGATAACTATGAAAAAAGAAAATAGTTAAATCAAATAGCTGTGTATAATCTTAAACATTTCATCATACCTATGGGAACATTTATATAATCTCAATTAGTCAATCAATCATAAGACCAAGAACATATCTAAGTTAGTTCAAGGTACCTAAATTTAAAATAGAAGTTAGGAAACAGTTAACAAAATGATAATCTTTTTTGTTTGAAATGATAGTTTAATATTAATATTTCTATAACTCTGTATTTTATGTATGAGTTTTCTGTGAAGACATAACTAAATTTACATTGTTATGAAGTATCAAGCTAGGAGAATGCCAGTGTTCCCTGCATTTTGATCTTTTTCCACTTTGTATTAATCATTGATGTAAGATAATTAATTAAAGGTTTATAAATGTTAAAAATGTACAAATGGAACAAGATCGAATATTCAAAGCATCATTCATTACTTCAAGTTGTATAAATAGTATCTGTGAAAACAATATTCAAAGAGTTATGTCTTGAATATTTTGTTACGATAGTTTGTAAACTATGAAGAATCTAAGACGTTAAATAAGAAGAATATATTTGTAAAATGTCAGCGAATGAATTTGAAGTAAATCCAACGTTTCATCTGGCATTTAGGTTCAAGCTTTTTCAAGGAAATATAATCAAACATCAAAATTATCGAATATAAATAGGTACATGGTTCTTCGGTTCATTGTACACTGAATAGGTCATCCAATCAACGTTCCAAATGTC
>NC_031497.1:17759793-17769740 GCF_000237925.1 Schistosoma mansoni
ATTTATATCCGATAATTTTAATGTTTGATTATATTTCCTTGAAAAAGCTTGGACCAGATGGCCAGGCGAAACGTTGGATTCACTTCAAATTCATTTGCTGAGATTTTACCAATATATTCTTCTTATTTAATGTCTTGAATCAACTCGGCGCCCAAATACTGTGAAACTATTCTCTCTAATTTAGACGAAAGTTCTTATATATATGAAGAATCTAATTTAACTAAATAGTAACAGATAGAAATGAAACAATAATGACTATTAAATCCACTTGGTATTGTCTGTTTGAATCTTCCCATTGATGTTTAGGACTGCAATTTATCAGTCTCGTATTTGGATATGTGCATACTGTACGTGTTGCTTCGATATAGCCTTAATGACTAGTTCTATGACACAATGTTTATATGATAACACAGTTAAATCCATCCAAAACAATATAACACTGAATAAACTTAATGAAATTAATTTAGTCAATATCTTATACTTAGAGAGGAAATTCAATACAATTAAACAATCAGAAATTTTTTTGACTTTTCAATGCTGAGGTGAAATTCTAATATTTACATCATAAGAGACAAGTCGTTATATTTCAATGTATTTAACTTTTCATTTATCATCAAAAACATTCATTTGACTTTTGTTAACTGTATTTTGATAAGGGCATTCGGGGAGATATTGGTGCTCCTGGACTTATGGGACGTACTGGTGCTCGTGGAGGAGTTGGACCTGCTGGTCCATCAGGAACACCAGGACAAGTTGGTCCTGCTGGAGCAGATGGTCTTCCTGGAGCTCAAGGTCCACCAGGCCCACAAGGTCTTCCAGGAGAACCGGGTGCTATTGGTCCAACTGGTGATCAAGGAGAAGTTGGTGAAGTTGGAATACGTGGAGGAGTTGGTGAGCCTGGTAAACCTGGACTTGATGGGAAACCTGGACGACCTGGGGAACAGGGAATTCAGGTAATTAAAACTTTAGAATATGTGCATTCACTTTTCAATAAGCTTTAACTACCACGAAAATTGTTACTGAATCACATAACTGATTTCTGATATTTATTTAATTTTTATGAACAAATATTAACATAAAGTTTTGAATTATCAATGACGTTTCTAAACTTAACTAGAGTCTTTTCAATTCAATTTCCTTTACAAACATTAAGTAAAGAGACTAAATAATATTTTCAATATGGATCACATATTTTATAAAGAGAGCATTAGACTTCTATTGAGTTTATGTGAAATTTTGTCGAATTTTAATAACTCTATTCCATTGCAAGAATACTCTTCATTGGATAAAAAGAACTTTTACTTTGCACTTTCGGGAAGCAATCTTACTATTCAAAACTATTTGATGGGATTCTGTCAGAATAATTTTGTTTTAATCTCATTAATCATCTTCTGTTAAGTCAGAAACCTATGTCATACTAGAAGGTCAGGGGATTATTTCCAGATTGATCATAATTGTGTTTATTATTAGAATGGGGGTTTGTGGAGATTGTAATAATTTTTAATAGTTGAATTCATGAGTCAAACTATTCTAGCATAGACTGAGGTTAAATGTTCGCGCATGAGACCGAAGGTCTTGGGTTAGAGTTAAGTATGTGGGGTCGTGGATGAGTACTGTTGGGGAGTATCATACTAGGACGAAACGGCCGTCCAGTGGTGGTCTAGTATAGATTAACTCATGAATTCACCTATTAAAAAGTAGTGTTTCACGAATTTAAATCAAAAGTGTATAAACCGTTCAGTACTTAAAAAATATCTTAATTCTCAAATTCACTTAAAGACGATTGTACATTTAGCGTTTGTAGTTAGCCAAATTCGTATAGAAGTCACAAATTTCTAATCTTAAATAAATGAAACTCACAGAAATCGATTATATCACAAATTATCATTCATCAAAGAAATACATAAAATTGAACCGACTACCCTCAAACCTACTTATTGTATAACACTATACATTTTACCCAATGAATCCAACTTGACAATTAACAGTTTTAAGTTCAATTAATACATGAAGTACCATAGTAGTAATCTCTAATATGATTGATGGGTACCTCATTGCCTTCAAATTGATCAATCTCAAATATTATACTAGGAGTAAAATCTTAGAAATGTTAAACTGAATTATAATGTATGATAACAAGGGCTAAAGAATAAATTATTGATTTAAATAGTCTTAATGTTAATGAGACACTTTAAACAAATCACTGCAATGGAATAAGTAATTAAATATCACCTAAACAGATTAATTGATTGTGTAAACTAGAATAAGATTACTGAATACACAGATTGGATGCTTTATTTGAGTAAGATGATAGACCAGAACAGTTTCAAAGTGAACAACCGAATTATCTCAGCCACAGAATATTGATCACTGAACTTAGATGAGCCTATCTTCATGTCAATACACTTTAAATATGGTTCATCAAGCTTTTATGGGAAACTTACAGCAAAATCTCCTTTTCATAACATTAGAAAATGTTGATGAAAATGATCATATTGATCAGCAGTCACTTTTATTTTGTATAAAACTCTGACTGGTAAATATATTTACGCAATACTTTTGAATTATACAAGTTAATTTTCATTTGTACTGATTATTTTTACATCTTCTTTTGGCTTTAAAAGGGTCCACCTGGAAAAGATGGAATACAAGGACAAAAAGGTGACATAGGATTTCGAGGAGCGCCAGGACCAGAAGGTATGCCAGGTCCTCGAGGAGCACCCGGCACATCAGGTTCGCCGGGTGAACAAGGAACTAAGGGATCCATTGGGGTTTCTGGACCTTCAGGGAATCGTGGACCTCAGGGAAACGCTGGCCCACCAGGTGTTATAGGACCTCGTGGTTTGCCAGGTAAGTGATCAGTGCTTTTCTCAGTAAACACAACAAAAAATACATCGTAATCAACTAACTAATCATTAGAATGTTTTCGCCAGTTTTCTAGATATTTAAAAACACAAGTTTTTATATAAAATTATTGATTCAGGTCCTCCTGGAGAAGTTGGAAAACCTGGCATTCCTGGTTCCCAAGGGCCTCCTGGGGCAAAGGGATCGGCTGGAGTGGCTGGTTCTCCCGGTGCCCCTGGTAGACCAGGTATTGACGGAAGACCAGGTGTTCCGGGACCCGCAGGGAAAAGTGGCCCAATGGGAAAAACTGGACCAAGAGGAGAACCAGGTCAAGCAGGACAAGATGGCAAACCAGGGAGGATTGGTCCCCCTGGACCACCAGGAGAGAATGGACGGGATGGAATTCCAGGGGCTTCCGGCCCACCTGGCCCACCCGGCCAACCAGGTAAAGCTGGGTCAAGTGGCATTCCAGGAACTACGGGAGCAAGTGGCCCACCAGGGTTACA
This sequence comes from Schistosoma mansoni, assembly GCF_000237925.1. NCBI lineage: Eukaryota > Metazoa > Platyhelminthes > Trematoda > Strigeidida > Schistosomatidae > Schistosoma > Schistosoma mansoni. The sequence goes on from NC_031497.1 coordinate 17,763,144, forward strand.
AGGAGATATTGGACAACAGGTAGGTCTCACTTTTTTCTAGAAATAATGTAGAACTAATGTAAGAATAATTTACTGAATCACTTTGTAAATAATTCAATTCTTCTATGAAGTTTATATGATTATCCACTAGATAAATAATAGTGGCGAGATAAATCATAAAAAATGGCTATGAACCCCTATTTTTTCACTAATTATGCAAAGTTATAGAGTCTCGATATTTTCAACACACATTCTGTGCGTTTATTTTTTAAGTAGAATAGGAAAAATCGAAAAATTTAGAGAAGGTTAATCATCCACTCAACCTGAGTTTTATTTTATTCCAGGGTCCTCAAGGTGAACGGGGCCTTCCTGGATCTGTAGGCTTACCTGGTCCAAAAGGAGAAAAAGGTGAAAAAGGTCCGTTAGGTGAGGCTGGTGCTGTTGGTGATGCAGGTCCTCCGGGACCTCAAGGAAAACAAGGACCGATTGGTGAAAAAGGATTTCAAGGTTTGATTGGAAATGTTGGCTCCCCCGGTTTACGAGGACCACGAGGAGATCCTGGACCGTCTGGTGACCCTGGTAAAGACGGAACGCCAGGTGTAGACGCACCAGATGGTGAAGTCGGTGCAACAGGCCCAGAGGGGCCACAAGGTCCTGTAGGTCCAGCGGGTCAACCAGGACCTCGAGGTTTGCCTGGTACAAAAGGAGAACCTGGCAGTATAGGACCAATTGGGATACCTGGAAGAATGGGAGTAATGGTTAGTTAGAAATTCATTTTACTTTATACTCTGCTTTTCTCACATTTTTCTGAAGATTACTTAGAGAGTGACTGTACGTCAAAGTGGTCGAAAAAACAAATTGTTATTCACGACCGGTAATTATGACTGCTTCCCTTACACTTGTTCTAAACTGTTTTCAAATATGGATGTGAATTAACAATTTCATATAAGTTTTAACGGTAACTGTATGCATTAAAATCCGGAGTTGGATCTGCAATATTAATATTATTATTATTATTTGCGGTAGTAGTAGTATTCATGTGACCTATAAATAATCTCTTGAAATTGTGGGTAAACTAGTTGAATCTTACTTGAAGCTGTTTATTTAAGCTTCGTTTTGAAGGAAGAATTTGAACTTGTCTGTAACTTTTATGATATTAATATCCTTGCTGTGGATTCTTCGTTTGTAAATTAACCCCCTCCACAAAGACGAATAGTGTTTTTCTATTTACTATTCCTCTTAGAACTTTTAAATATATCTATTGTCATTTTTGTCTCATGAAAGCTAAGTCTCACTTAAGCGAGAGAACTTTGGAACGGTGTTTTAAGCTCTTTGTTGGATAATCTTTTCATATCATATGTTGAGACTATAGCAGAAGATAAAAATGAAAACGAATCTTCATAGAATATAATTAGATAACAATATAGTAGTATATGTCAAAACCAAAAAACTCAACCTGCGTAATATAAGAGTTGTATGTGACAGTTTTTACTTACGTTAAGCCTACTCTAATACTATTGATTTGAATTTTTTGTACTAACGATCCATGTAGACGATACAGTTTTTCCCAATTATTCTTGGTTTTATAATATTCCCATTTGTTTAGTTAGATATTTTTATCACTCACATAACTATATTAACCAATTAGTGTGGTCAGATTTCTTGAAATGTACAAATAACACGGATATGATATAATTTATTTCTATATAACTGCACGTCAACTTACCAATTATTATTAACCATCTTCTTTTAGGGAATACCGGGAGCCCCAGGACCCTCTGGTCCAAATGGTCCGCCAGGTTTTAAAGGAGATCGAGGCATTTCAGGAGCCCATGGAATCCCGGGAAAAGATGGCCAGCCTGGAAGTCCTGGACCTATAGGTGCTAGAGGTCCACCTGGTGCAATTCATGTGGGCGGGAGGTCGCTAGGAATTATGGGGCCACCTGGTCCGGTTGGGGATAATGGCGTGCAAGGAGATGTCGGAGTTCCTGGAATGCCTGGACAAAGTGGTCCAGTCGGTCTTCAGGGCCCAAGTGGAGCACATGGCAAACGTGGACCATCAGGTGCACCTGGACCACCAGGGAGCCCAGGTGCAAATGGTCGTGCAGGAACTAGAGGTCGAGCCGGTAGCGCAGGTCAGTTGGGTGGGCAAGGTCCTCCTGGTGTTCAAGGTCCAGCAGGCATTCCAGGAGTCAGAGGACCTCAAGGCCCTCGTGGTCTGCCTGGTAGACAAGGTCCTCAAGGAATTCCAGGAAAAGCTGGGTTAAGTGGCCCACAAGGTGAAACAGGTTTACCTGGAAAGCCAGGAAAACAAGGTCCGACGGGACCACCCGGACCAGCCGGCAAAGATGGTGATCCCGGAGAACCGGGTCCTCCTGGAACAGTAGGTGAACCTGGAGATGTTGGTAGTCCTGGAGCACCTGGACGAGATGGTCCAATTGGAATGATTGTAAGTTATGAAGTCATTCATTGAAACTTCTCATTAAACTTGTTGATGTTTCAAGGTTTGTACAACAGAAGTGAGTCGTATACCATTCTAACAAGAAGTATCCTTCATAACATATTCAAAGTTTACTAACATCTAATAATATTATACAACTTATAATCATCAGTAGAATCTTTTTAATCAAATATTCACCTAATATTTATCGTTATCACTTTAAGAAAAAACAAATTTAAAGGTTTAGTTATAGTCACTAATCAGTTAATCAAACTCAGGTAAAATAAATACATCTTCAATAAAAATTTTGCGGAAAACATTCCTTTGTCAGCTTGGAAAGCATTTCGTGCAAATAGTCTCACTTATCATCATCTTGAAGAGAACAAACAACAAAGATTTGAGCAGAATAGTATGAATTTATTATTTCATTTAGTCCTCGCCAACTGTGTTTTCAAATTTACGTGTACCTGACAAAGCAATTGCCTGTAAACTGGTTTGAATTCTGTAAATATTATTATTTTCAGAATATATTATTATTATTATTAGATTGGCCAAACATAAAGGAGGGCATATCTTAGAATTTTTTGAGCATGTTCCAAAAAACCTTAGAACAGTGGAAGGAAAACTTTAAACAGAGCAATTAATAAACATCTCTTGGATACAACATCAGGTCGATACCTTGCAAGTGATTAATAAACAATCAAGCTCCACTCTTATCACTTTTACTGAATCCGTTGGTATGATGCATCAAAAACCTGATCTATGTATCCAAAAGGAAATGGTTATTAATCTATCTTTTCCTTGGTGACAAATATTTTTTCACTGCATCATAAAATTGTATCCAACTTTTTCTCTTAATTAATTATCTCATTACGTCTTTTTATTCCGACTATCTTCTAGATTAGTAATCTCATTTTAATAAACTGAGCTTTATTCATTTTATTCTTACTTGTTACGGCGTTCACTCCTTGCGTAACCACTTGTTTGTAGCCCTTGAAATTTTTGTTTATATCGACATTGTAGAATGTTCTTTTACATAAGGTCTATATATATATATATATACAATATTTTATTCAGCCTACCAAATTTATTTACGCCCTTGCTATATTATACTGATATATATATGAAAATTTTGTTAAAGTATTAGTCTCATGAGGATATAGAGAAAAAGAATAAACATGATGATGTAATAGAAAGATTATAATACTAGATTACGTAATGTGAATAATAACAATAAAACATTATAAGCAAAGATGGATAGTGGCTAGCAATGCTTGTGAATTAAGACTATATCGAGGCAATACGCACAGTATGCACATATACCAATTAGAGACTGACCAGTTGCAGTCCTAAACATCAATGGGAAGATTTAAACAAACAATACTAAGTGAATAAAACATTATGTTTGTACAAATAGAAAGCCTTGTAAACCTTATATGAATTTTAAAGCAATTAGTCCCTTTGATAAATTTCGATAGTGTAATAAGAAGACGAAGATTATCATCATTTTGAAGTAATTTGGACATTAACAATAAATGTTTCATTAACACTGAGAAATACAAACAATCCAAAATAATTATTTAGGTAATGAACTATTGCTTACTTCTTCTTATGCTGTGTACAAATTGATTATTAAATGGTAAATAATGTCATGCTGTTTAATTTTTAATGATGACTGAATTCTGTTGGTTAAGTTCAAGTACTGACACAAAGTGAAGTGACTCAACACCAATATTCATTCTGTTTTCTATGTCAGTTTGTTACTCTGCTGTCCAGATAGCTATATATACTGCCATGCATATGGCCGTGACGCTAAGTTTGAGCTCCCAAACCATAACGCGTCAGTTTTCTTAAGAATCCAGATGCATCTTACTAACGAGTATTGATTACTAAAAGGTCAAGTTTGGTGCTTCCATTCGACTATCTCCGAACCATTAGCCCATTTATAAATTCTCTAGTAAAGTTTCCTATACTTTAAGAACAAAGTTATGATGTTATTTTTAGGATTAATTCATGGTGTTAGTTCATTGAAACCATGAGCCAATCTAAGTTAGACTAATTTTGAAAACCTGGAAGCAAAAGACGCCCACTTTGTCCCCGTATATGACTTCTCAGCAGTGCACAATCACGACCCTGGACTTGAGAATCGAACACCTGAATCTCGGTCTTGTGTTCAAACGCTTAAACTCTAGACCACCTAGCTAGCGTTTAACAGTGTTAATATCTAACTTCAGTCAATCAATAATGTTGTTGATAGTCCCTAGTCCTGAGCTCACTTAAAATAGAAGTACATGCTAAATTTTTGTGTTTACTAGAAGGATGATGAATACTTTACGATCATATCATTTAATTCAGAGGAAGCATTATCACTACTTATCATAGAGATATAGATAATTTTGCGACTAGAAAATTATGATAAGACAAACCTGAGAAAATATCAGTCAAAATGATCACAGAAGGCATCCTCATGTAATAATGGAAACAGTTAATAGTAGTTAACAATGATACAATCGTGAAATCAGATTATTCAGGTAAGTGCAAATAAAAAGCTGACAACAGTAATGTTTTGACTGAATGATACTAATGAGTAAAATTTGAAGTCTTCGGCTATCCAATAAGCACTAAATACTGGACATTTTAAAGTCTTAAAGGAATAATCTTGCTTATTATCGTTCACTTTGCCAATTTTCTTATTTAACGTGTTGTTATAAAAAATCATCTGAGGATAGTCTAGTCTAGTGATAGTGTCTGTAACTGTGCTTTCAACTAGTCCTATCTGGAATCGATCTTTAGTCTGTACATATACAGAAGTACACTTAAGAGATTTTTAATACTGTACAAGGAAAAAAATGCTAAAGATTTGCTAATTTGTTTGTGATTCCTTAAAGTCCAGTGGTTAATCGATTGAATTAAGTGGATAAATTATCAGTTTTTAATTTTAGGCTCAAGATTTGTGGATGCACTAGACATGCCGTAAACGGATTTTATGACATTATTTTGCAAACCAATTAAATATTTCTAACTAACTAAATTACCAGAAACTTATTGGTCATACTAGGGAAGATAGAATTTTCTAGAAAATGAAATAAGAAACAACATAGATAACCTAATTAACGCACATGTTACTCAACAGAATAATAATAGTCTAATTGCAGAAGCTACTATGTTTGATATCATGAACATTCATTACTTTTTTTCGGAAATAGGGTATGCGTGGATCATCAGGAGGACCTGGACCAAGAGGACCACCTGGTCCACCAGGCCTAAGTGGCCCACAAGGAGCAGCTGGACCAACTGGACCACAAGGTCCTCAAGGTCCAAGGGGATCGAAAGGAGCCAAGGGGCCACCTGGATCCGAGGGCCCGGAAGGACCTCCAGGAGAAGATGGAGAGCAAGGACCTGAAGGTTTAGCTGGACCTCCTGGTGAGCCTGGACTTGATGGACCACGAGGACAAAGAGGTATTCCAGGTCCCTTGGGCCCAGTTGGAGAAGTTGGACAACCTGGCCAAGACGGTCGTCCTGGACCACAAGGAGAACGTGGTGTTTCCGGTAAGCCAGGACTTCCAGGACCCCCTGGAGTGAAAGGAGCTGCTGGTGAAACTGGCCCAGACGGACAGGATGGATCAAGTGGTCTCCCAGGAAGCCCAGGTGGTCGAGGTCACCCTGGATGGTCTGGACCACCTGGACCACCTGGTCCTCCTGGTCCCGATGGTGTACGTGGAGATCCTGGAGAAATTGGTTATCCCGGGAACCCAGGGCCACCAGGTGATAGTGGACCTATTGGTGAGACCGGAACCAAAGGTCCTAAAGGACAAAGAGGAGAAACAGGACCACCTGGTCCACCAGGTCCTTCAGGAAGAGATGGATCGTCTGGCCCTCCTGGACCGATGGGGCCTCCAGGACCTCCTGGACCACCAGGAATGCCATCTGTACAACTACCAACAATCAGTCGGAATACAAAAGCTGGAAATATCTACGCAGACGATCCATTGGCAGGAAGAATTATGGGAACGTATGAGCCTTCAAGACCAAGAGGAACAAGATCTGCACCTGCTTTAACATGTAAACAACTAGGTGAATATAACAAGAATCTACCTGATGGTAAGTCAAGTACATATTAATCATTTTAAATACAAGGAATATAACATGGTTAAAGTAATTAAATAATAAGATTAGTC
>NC_031497.1:17769940-17788328 GCF_000237925.1 Schistosoma mansoni
AGACACTGTCAGGATAACGTGTGATGATCATTCAAGGATAGTATTCCAAACATTAGAGGCCAAAAAATGAATAGTAAATAATTTTATGAGTAAAATTTGACCTAGAACTCAGGGTCTGAAAGGGTAACTAATAATTAAAACTTTTTTAAGAAATTAAAGCTAATTTTCACCATATACTAATATCATCTGGGAATCCAGTGCAGACTAAAATGCACTGAAAAACTATTTCGCATACTTATATAGGTACTCACTTACCAGCCTATACAACAACTACAACTAGGTTCATCTAGTTCCTGTGGAAGTTCAATTGTTCAGCATACATTGGCTTGTATTTCGAATGTCAGTAAATCTCCATCCAATGTGATCTATCCGTTAGCCTCATACTCAGATTGATTGGTTTTACAAGTCAAGGCTAGAAAAATCTATCTGTAAGGCAACAAATATCGACGGTTATATTTATTTAGGGTCTTTGTGTAGATTTTAGATTAAAAGTTAGCAATTTCAAAATATTTCAAGTTGTATGATTTGGATTTCAGTTTGATATATTTAAAACAGACTATTTTAAAATTAGTTAGAGGCTCATGACACTACACTATAATCATCAGTATAGGGTTGTGGAGACTGTTGAGTCTAGATTGATATCAAGATTGGATCAATCTTAGACCACCATTGAAACCTGGAAGCACTGGGCGGCAATTTTGTCCTAATATGGGACTCCTCAGCACTGTGTACCCACGATCCCGTTGGATGCCGGCTGAATAGTCTAAAGGTTCAGCTTTAGCATGCGAGACCGAATGTCCTGATTTCGAGTCCCATGTGTGGGATCGTGGATGCTCACTTCTGAGGAGCCTCATACTAAGGCGAAACTGCCACCCAATGCTTTCAGGTTTTCAATAGTGGTCTGACATTGATCCATTCATGATATCAATTTAAACTTCCACATAAGCCAATATATCTATCAAGAAACAAATTTGTCAACTATGTCTCCATTTATACGGTTAGATAAGAAGAATTATCACGTTTACTTGCATTGTAGTTCATATTGACATGTTTGTTTTAATTCTGTACGTTTTTATTAACTGAAAAGAAATAAACATTAATAGAATTACAGCTTGGTAATTCGACTACAAAACTTCCAAAATATATTTTTACGGAGTTAAACTCTGTACGATCTATTAAAGTTTGGCTAGCTAAATTGTATTTTTGCATTTTACTTACAATAAATGTGATTCATGAATAGCCAAATATTTCTATTATTTAATTGTACTCTGGGATGCGAAAACCCTACAATATCTAGGCAGTAATATCCCTTTACTGTTATAACATCTGTAGCTGTGTTCTTTTGGTTTCAATAATCGATTTTCAAGTATCGAGTCATAGTCTTAGCAACTCTGACTGATATATGATAGGTGTCAACTGATTAGAGAGCTAGTGAACCATAAAATCGATTACCTTCATTTTTATTTTTCTGTCAGTATTATATATATATATATAAAGTAGGTTATTATTCTGAAGAAACATTTTCTACTGGACTGTTCTCTTCTGATACCAGCCTAATTAGGTACTTAAATCAACAATTTAGTTTCGTGAGCAACAATCACTCGGTCATATTACATTGTTGGATGTTATCTACTGATCGGTATTCTATTCGTTTATTTTTAAAAATTACAATCCTAGTTCATTAACAGAATTTTTCATCTAAGTACAGTTCACTAAATGGTTACATTATAAGGCTTCTGTGGTGATTATTCCATCTGCGTAATCTATATTACGGGCTGTTCTTTTTCGAACCATCATTGAAATCCAGAAACACCTGAACAGCCGGTGTCGTAAATAAACTTATGTAAGACATATACATCACTGAATTCCAGCCTAAGAGTCTAGAGTCTAAATGTTCGCCAGTGAGACCAAAGGCGTTGGGTTCAATCTCTAGTGGTAGGATTGTAGGTCCGTACTACTGAGGAATTTCGTAGTAGAATGAAACAAATATACTGTCCTACCTAGTTTTTAGTGATGGTTTAACTAAAATCAGTTGAACTTCTGTGGGAAAAATTCACAAACCAATATATTAACTAGTGTACGATTACTTGTGGATATTATTTCCCTCTCTCTTCTACATATTTTCTCTAATCACTAATTTGACTTATTTTAATATAATCACAAACCTTTTTTTACTGATTTAACCATTAGATTATTACTGGATTGATCCAAATGGTAATGAAATTAATGATGTTGTACAAGCTTATTGTAAATTTAAAACAAGTGAAACATGTATTCGATTAAAACAAAAAACGCTAAATTCAAATTATCCAAACAGAGAAAATTCAACTGAAGAAGAAAATAATTTAGGAAGTCAGTTTTATGAAGTAAGTTGTTTAAATAATGACAATTTTTGATTGTTTAACTAATCAATAATTATTCTGGGTAATTTTTTAATAGTTGAATTAATGAATCAACTGAAGCTAGACCACAATGGAAAACCTGGAAGCACTGGACCGTCGTTTCGTCCGATTGTGGGAATCCTCAACAGTGCACATCCACGATCCCACCTCGAGAGATTCGAACCCAGGATCCATCGGTCCCCCGCGTGAGTGCTTAACCTCTAGACTACTGAACGAACATTCAGCGGTGTTAATGTCTAACTTCAAATAATCCACGAAATTGAGAGACAAATCCACCATTGTCTTCAGTGAGTTACTATCTCACAACAGACCCGGTTGAACTCCACTAGTCACTGCTTCACACTAGGACTCCAGGAAACACCTCTTGGATGCCGGCTCTGTAGTCTAGAGGTTAAGCACTCACGCGGGGGACCGATGGATCCTGGGTTCGAATCTATCGAGGTGGGATCGTGTATGCGCACTGGTAAGGAGTCTCACAATGGGACGAAACGGCCATCTAGTGCTTCCAGGTTTTCTATGGTTGTCTAGCTTCAACCAGCTCACGAATTCAACTATAAACTTACTAAAATCTTCACAAAACCTCCTTCTGTTAATTTTCATCTCAATATTCAATTATTATTTTACAGCTATTTCAGTCTTTATTCAATGTTTAAATTTTTGTTGTCATATTTTAATGTATTGCTTAATAATATATATTTAAGCTACATTTACGTTGATAAGAGTTTAGTATCAAATAATTGTAGAAATTGAACAGTTGGTCATCTCATTTATTCGTCGTTATCACCATATTCAATTACGCTTTATTGTTGTTCATCTAATTTTGACTGGATACTAAGTTGAAATAACCATATTTAAATAACCTATTGTATCATGAAATAAAGGTGAATAAAAATTCAGCGTAAGAAAATTTTCGTTTCGATGAAATCATTTACTTAAGCTGTACATTCGTATATGAAGTTATGTGGAAAACATATGTCGATAGATGGATAGGAAAGATTGCATTATAGAGGGATTCGAGACTCTAGTTATCTAATGGGGTTACGTAATATAAAGGAGATTAGAGAATAAAAGGATAAAAATAATTTACGAGTTTGAATTATGAAAGATAATTGTCCAATATTTTATTATTTTTAAATTCACTTAGTATTGTTTGTTTGAATCTTCCCATTACAATGCTTGTGAATTAAGGCTATATCGAGGCAATACGCACAGTATGCACATATACCAATTAGAGACTGATCAGTTGCAGTCCTAAACATCAATGGGAAGATTCGAACAAACAATACTAAGAAATGAACACTGTTAAAAGAAATCAGAACTAAACTGAAAGTGATTTACCTGTGGAGTAGAATAAATCATCGTCTAGGAATATTTCTAAAAAAGAAAAGGAAAAAAAAGAAAAAATTAAGAATAAAACCAATCCAAATAGTTTCTATATGCTATTGTGGTGTGGCCTACTTATATCCCCATAAGTAGTATATGGTGATGGTCAGACATAGAATGTATTTTGACAGAAGACCGATAAAGAAAGAACTTAAATAAAGCGCTATTAGTAGGAAAATGCATAAACAATGAAATTAGAGAACATGGATTAATATTTACAAAAGAAGCAGGGAAGATTGAGACAATTAGTTGTTATTTTGCAAATTAACTATTTATTGAGATAGTCTGTAATTTTTGCTTAAATACATTCCATTATCCCCAGTCGTGTTTTGTTCATTACACTATCAATTAAGAATAAGTAAATCAATTTGTTCATTTGTATGGTTAGGGTTATTTTATAACTTTATATTGAGTCTGTTTGTTTTTAATGATGAACATTCTATGGTTACCACTTATTTTTTTAATTTTTAGTTAATATATGAATTAGAAGGGAATCAATTAGAATATTTAAAATATCATAGTTTAATAGGTACACAACAAATTTATGAAGATTGTTCAATCAAATCAGATCATAGATTATTATCATCATCATCATCATCAAATTTATTCATTAAATTATTTACAAATAATGGGAATGAACTATCTTATGATCATCCATATCTTGGATATGAAATTATTCAAAATAATTGTCATGTAGGTTTATCCAATCGATTTATCATGTTTTCTTGGGGGGGGGAGTGTTTTGTTTTACTAGGAAATATTTTTAAAAAATAGATTTTTTTTTGTCATAAATTGATATCAATCGGATAACTATTGAAAACTATGAAATATTGAATACTTTCAATATTTGAGATCATGAGTCAATTGAAGCTAGACCACCATGGGAAATCTAGAAGTACTGGACGGTCGTTTCGTCCTATTGTGGGACTCCTGACCAGTGTACATCCACAATCCCACCTCACGAGATTTTTAGTTTGATAGAAACTTATGTGTACTATCCTTTTATCTAAACTGTTTCTTTGTATTCAAAAATACAGACTGTTAAATAAATTTAAATACCTAAATATTTAGGTGACTTTATAATCCCTTGTAATTCATGTTTGTATTGTTTGATGACTTCCAAATAGAATGAAACATGAATCCTGAACTATATTACTAGCCAGAATCTATCTTTGTTAAGAATTTATGATCGTTAATTCTAATAATTATTGCTTCTCATGATATTAAGATTTTCATTTCCTCTAAAACGTTAGAAAATAGAATAAGGATATAATTTTTTTTTATTTTTTAAATTTAATCGATTGTAATTTTATAAGTTGTCAAAGCAACCAATGAATGAGGTCTGTTTAAAAAATATCATGAAAAACCTTATGAATAAATATTCCTCCTCCACCAAGGTAATATGAACTATTTAATTAGACAAAAAAATACTAGTCAAGCTTCATATATTTCTGTTTCATTATTCTATCTTAAAACTATTGATGCATAAAAATTCACCATGTAGTCCAACATTTATTAGATCCATTCACCTAACGTTTATCAAACTATTTTAGAAATATTTCAATAGAGGTTAGTGCAAATCAAAAGAAATAGTGGAGTTATTATTCAATTTTATATCTAAAAGTTTAATAAATTTAATCCCGAACTTTTATGGTAATTTTATCTTCACTCTATTTTCTTTCTTTTTTTGAATGTTTAGTTTCCAGCGGGATTAAAAAAGTCCGCTTTCCTGATAAAAGGTTCAACAGCCCGATTTCCAATACGTGGTATTGAATTACTCAATCCGAAAATCTCTGAAAATTTAGTTCAGATAGGAGAAGTGTGTTTTCAATAAATAAACAAACTAAAAAGCATGAATAACTAAATATCCTTTTAATTATGAGGTTGTGTGTTTGTAATTATCAAAGAATAGATGGATATGCATTTTGATTTTCTTTCAAGTCTTTTTTAACCCTCTTCTTCTACTGACTGTGTTTGCGTAAATGATTTTCATTTAAATTAGAGAACAATAAATCACTAAGTGAAAAAAGAATAGAGCGAAATACATATAATCAGGACTGTTTTTTCCTGAATAAATAAAACATTAATAACAAAAAAACTATTATTGTTCGCTGTTTAAAGTTCCTACCTAGAAAATATTTTGACTTAATGTTTTATACTACTATGAAGTAGGCAAATGTAAGTAATGCAATTTACGTAGGATTTTAAATGTTGCATAGATGGATGATAAATATAGTATTTGATATGAAGTGATAATGACAGAATAATAGAGTTAACTGTCTACGAAAGCGACTTTCCTTAGCATTAATAAGTGACTAGATATAAATGCTAGAAATCACTTTTCATTTTTCGCATTTTTCTCAAGTATTCACTTTCTCTATCATTTGTTTGGAAAGATTTGATAATGAATTAACTAAGACTCTGATTTGTCTGTAAGAAGTCCAGCAGTTGCCGCTGAACAATTTAAATACATATTATTTGAAATTCAGCTACTTCAAATATTTTCTTACTTTTATGAGAGAAACTAACACCTGTGGTTAGCTCTTAAACTGTGGAGCTGGGTGATTCAAACACTAATCCTACAGTAAGCGTCATTTACTTACAAACTGCTGTTGAATATTGACTCACAAAGAACCTGGATCATTTGGAGCTTCCTCTGAACGACCGCTGGTAACCTTATACCTAATTATGGTTTGTTTGATATCATGAACAATATCAACAACGAAAAATCACACGAATAAAATAGTGATATTGACTGCTTAGATTTTCATTTCAATACTTATAATTTGAAGTTATTTTCATCAAGTATACTCCTGAGAAGGTTATAACTCAACAGATTATGCATCTAAATCCGGAAAATGTCCTTGGTTAGGTTTCTCACATTGTTTAGAAAGAGGTTGTCTTCAGATAACACCTAAAAATTCTGGTAATATGGTGAAATATTTCATCAAAGTGATTTCAAATTATCTTCTTTCTACCCTCTTTTCGGCATATTTCGAGATAATCTATCAATCCAGATGGAATTCAATAGTTACATTATCACTTTAGAAATTTGTTTGTAGATCAATTACTTTTCAAAAAATATCACTTAAAATAAATTGTTAAAACATAACAGAAGGCGAGTAATAACTGTAAAATCAGCTGTAAAGATATACTTTTTGTAGGCTTTCTTCTTATATCATGGTGGTAACACTAGAAGACCTTCAGGACCATGTTTAATTACAAATTAACATATATTCTTAGTCTGAAGGTTGTAGTTATCTGAATGAATATTGTTGACAGAAGGTTTAATCCGGAAAAAAGAGCAATGGTATGTTAGTATGTCATCGAACAGATAAGTGTCGAATTACAAAACTTCTAGAAAATATAAATTTTTATTTGAAAACAACTACCACTTCATGTTTAGATGGTAGTTTAGTATACTACTGAACTACACTGATGGAACAATGCTCATTTCTAAACCAATTGCTATCAATCAAGTGTTCACTTTGAATATTAAGCTGAGTTGCTTAATATTATCTGACAATCACATTCAATCATTAGACGGATCACATTATTTCTATTCATAGTCAACAAATAATTAGCATCTTATCTCTCCAGATTAATAGCTCGTAACTTTACAAGTCAACGCCATTTTCCGACACAACATTAAAACTTAACCTTTTAATCCAACATAGAACATTATTTCTCTAAATTTTTATTTCCAGACGATATATAATGCACTAGCGATGTTAAAACAACGATTAATTGATATGATGAAAAAGAATTAAATGTGACGACTAGGTTTTAATTTCATTGGGATGTAAGTGACCTATGTAATCCATGTTTTTCAGTTACATTTGTTTCAAATTGCTTCCGTTCTTAAATATTTTTCTGTTATTTTATCAACAACAAAAAAAGCATCCTATTCTCCTGGTTAATTGTTTTATCTTTTTATGATAGTTCATTTTCAAAGGCAAGGGGTCATCTAAATATTGTGATTTCATGAACGATTGTAGATCGGTTACGTCATATCACTGAAAATTATACATCACTTAGCTTTTTATCCATCAAGACAATACACCCTAAAACTATACACCATAAAATAAATGATAAAATCTGGATTAAACTTGGTAATTATTGACAATAGTAACTAGAATTTACTAGTCATTTTAATTAAGACTAGTATTAAGTGTTTACCTACACTATAAATCAATCATTTCATATTAATTTCAATGGTTCAGATCATTAGTCAATTGAAGCTATACCACCACGGAAAACCTGGAAGCACTGGACGGTCGTTTCTTCTTATTGTGAGACTCCTGACCAGTGTGCATCCACGATCACGCCTCGAGAGATTTGGAACTCAGGACCTACCACTCTCGCGTGCGAGCGCTTAACCACTAGACCACTGAGTCGGCATCCAACGGTGTTAATGTCTAACTGCGCACTGCCGAGGAGTCCCACAATGGGATGAAACGATCTTCCTGTTCTTCCAGGTTTTTCATGGTGGTCTAGCTTCAATTAACTCATGATCTCAACTATTGAAATTACTATAATATCCACAAAACCCTTTCTGACATTTCATATTAGTATTAATTACAACTACTAATGGCATTATTTCATAATCATAATAGTAAGTATATTAATAAACTATAATTTTAACATTTATTTGTTAAAAAGAAATATCTAATCAAAAATGATAGATAATCCAATGCTTTTTCATCTGTTTAATTGGATTAATCTAAATGGTGTAAAACAATGAATATAACCCGTCAACTTTCTAAGTTGAACAGTAGAATTAATTATGTAGTGTAATTTATAAAATATGAAGGTGAAATGAAAATTATTTTACATAAAATATCACAATTCATATTTTCTTGCAGCTGATTTTAAAAAGTAAATTTAATCACTCTCTGATGACATATGGGCTTCTAGAAAAATGTCTCAATTTTTGGTATGCTTATAAGTTGATTATACTCTGGAAATCGGTATACAATGGAATTCAGAAAGCGTGTTTTGTCTTAGTCTGGAATTATTTAGTTGAATGTACCTATATCTCAGTTTCGGTGTTCGTATGAGACTACTCGAATGCCGTCTTGAATACTTGTAACAAGAAAATACAGACCATTTCATTTAGTAACATGCGCCATACTCAATGGACAGCTCCGTAGTTATTGCAACTCAGTACTTTAGTGCGTTAATGTTTAAAGCGATAAATACTGAGTTCTAATCTTATTGTGAACATTATTACTAGGATGTTAGTAGATCCAAGTGACTAGTCCCTATTAGGATGAAACGCTCATCCTGGATTACACTGCTGTTGGCTATCCAAAGTTCGACAATATATATATATATATATATATATATATATATATATATATATATAGAGAGAGAGAGAGAGAGAGAGAGAGAGAGAAAAAAAACTCTGCCTAATTAAATCTCAGAGACTGGAATTCAATACTTTTAACATTGTCCTACACCGTTTAATGTGAATTCTTTATTCACCTTTTCAAAAATGTCAGAATCAAATGCTGTGAAAAACGTTGAGACAATTCGATCCGGTGGTGCAAACTAAAATTTGATATAAACACTGCAAGCAATATATAGAAACGTAACTGTTATTTCTAATGATTGAAACAGTT
This sequence comes from Schistosoma mansoni, assembly GCF_000237925.1. Lineage (NCBI taxonomy): Eukaryota > Metazoa > Platyhelminthes > Trematoda > Strigeidida > Schistosomatidae > Schistosoma > Schistosoma mansoni. The sequence goes on from NC_031497.1 coordinate 17,779,350, forward strand.
TGATAGTAGTAGTAGTAGTGGTTGTTATTGATAATGTTGTTGCAGTTTTAATTGTAGTAATAGTAGTATTTCGCCTAGAGCCCCTCAACGGTTACTGCTGGTCCCGAGCCCGGATAGAAGAAGAGGGTGAAGCATGGGATCAGACACCCCATACAGTAGAAAACGACTTTGCTAAGAAAACTCTGACCAGAAAAAAAACAATTTAAATCATTCAAACTCTACCCTCTAAGTTGAAGCGTGTTCATCTAGAAGAATTATCAAGCCTCATGGTAATAGCCGAGATTCTTCGGAAATTACGAGACTGATATCTCCTCTAATAACCAGAGCAACGATTAATATAGCATATGAAATGTCCAGACAATGTGGTAGGCAGTGAGGACCAATGAGATGGCTGCTAAAACAACGAGATACAACTTGATGGTGCTCAGAATAAATGAAACCCATTGGACTCAAGTTGGATAGGAAAGATCAACTTGGGAGACATGATCCTGTACTCTGGTCGTGAAGACGAAAATATTTCGTACACACAACGAGTTGCACCGATGCTATCAAAATAAGCACGAAGAGCACTTATAGGGTGGGAATCTCATGGATCTAGAATCATCAGTGCATCTTTCAAAACAAATAAGAAGGGGATCACAATAAATGTTATCCAGCGATATGCACCCAACAACGACAACAACGAAGACGAAAATGGTCATTTTTATGGAAGGTTGTAGTCAGTCATAGAGAAGTGCCTAGGAAAGGACCTGAACATACTGATAGGAGACCTAAACGCCAAAATCAGGTGGACGACACCAGGTATGAAGATATCATGGGATGACATGAACTGGGAGAAGGAAAGAAGAATGATTAGGGATCTGCAAACCTGTGTGCCTTCAACAAAATGGCTATAAATGGTACTATACTCCCCACAAATGCATACACAGAGCTACAAGGGTCTCACCGAATCACATAGTAGAGGACCAGATCGGTCATCTTTGAATCACTGAAAGCATTCAGAAGGTCTATAGAGGAAGTGATAACAAAGAAAGGACCTGAAATAGCTTCGGTCTTCTTTTAGCTCTCAGCAACAACTTCGAAGCTTTACGAAACATACTCCAAACAAAAGAGACTACTATGGGGAACATCTGAAAAGAGATCAAAGAAGCACTAACTTCAACTTGTCAGAAGGCTTTAGGCCACAAGAAGCATCATCATAAAAAATGGATCTCTATCGAAACACTGGAGAAGATTGGAGAAAGGGAGAACAAGAAGACAGCAAATAACAACAGCTGAACAAGAACAGAAAAATACAAGGTATAAGCTGAATACGCAGAAGCAAACAAGAGAGTGAAGAGGAGCATTACGCCGACAAGCAGAAATGCGTAGGAGACGTAGCAGTGACTGCAGAAGAAACCACAAGAGAAGGAAACATGAAACTACGAAGAAACTAGTAGGTGAATATAGTAAAGTTGAGAGACCAGTCAAGGACGAAGAAGACAAGCAAATCACTGGGATTCGAGAACAGCGGAAAAGATGAGGAGAGCATTTTCAGAAATTCTTGAATAGGCCAGCCCCACTGAACCCACCACCCATCGAAGCAGCACATACAGAGCTTCCTATAGATTTCACTCTACTAACGATCAAAGAAATCAAGATGGCCACTGGACAAATCAACAGTGGGAAAGCAGCAAGCTCTGACGATATATCAACCGAGGCACTAAAGTGAGACATAGAAGTAACTGCAAAGAAACTCCACGTTTTATCCAGGAAGATTTGGGAGGAAGAACATGTGTCTATGGACTGGAAAAAAGGACACCTCGTCAATATACCAATGGAAGGATATCTTAGCAGATATGAGAACTACGGAGTCATTACACCACTGTCAGTACCGGGAAAGGTTTTTAACAGGGTGTTGCTGGTCTGGATGAAAGAGTCAGTAGACGCCCAGCTTCGAGATTAATAGGCTGGATTCCGTGAGGATCGGTCGTGCACACACCAAATAATGACACTACTTATCATTTTTGAGCAGTCAGTTGGATGGAACTCTTCACCATACATCAACTTCCTTGACTACGAGAAAGCGTTCAACAGTGTAGCTAGGAGAACTTTATAGAAGCTTCTTCGACACTGTGGTGCAGGCGAAGACATCTAGCGTAGCAGCAGCCTCTGAATCAGTATGCCTTAAGATACACAAGGGAAAAGGCGAGATCCTCAAATACAACATAGAGAACTTCAACCCAACCACACTTGATGGAGAAACTCTGGAAGATGTGGAAACATTCATGTACTTGGACAGCACCACCGATGAACAAGAAGGATCAGATCCAGACGTAAAGGCGGGGGTTGGGAAAGTAAGAGACACATCCCTACAGCTGAAAAAAATATGGGACTCAAAACAACTGTCAATCAATATCAATGTCACAATCTTCAATACGAACGTCAAGACCGTTCTACTGTACAAAGTTGAGACGTAGAGAACTACTACAACCATCATCAACATGGTACAAGTATTTATAAACAATTGTCTAGGTAAGATACTCAACGTCCGTTGTCAACAATCTACTGTGGGAGAGAAGAAACGAACTTCCAGATGAATTGGAAGTTAAGAAAAAACGCTGGAGGTGAATAGGACATACATTAAAGAAATCATCAGACTTCATCATGAGGCAAGCGATAACTTGGGATTCTGAATGCTTAAGGGAAGAGGAAGATCATAGAACACATCCACGAGGGGTAACAGGTGTAAATGACGAAGTGAAGTATTATTACTCAGTGAGATCTTTATCTAACTCTTCATGAAATTCTAACACTTTTGAATATCATGTTATGAAAGCTATGTTAGCCCTGAATTTTCCGGAGGAAAATAATTTAGTGATAATATTTTCATTGTTTTGCATCGTTTACATTATTAGTACAATCAACACGATGTAAATGAAAGGGATTCTAAAGTATCCTTTTATGGAACGTAATAAAATTGGTTACTATCAACAAGTCTAGGTTAAAAATATTAATAACCTAAATCTGAAAAAAGAAGACATTTGGAACAAAGTGATATTGAATTTCTCTTTTTTTTAGGTTTGCAGTTTAATAATTAGTTCCAGATGTTAGATGATTGGTAAGATATTTAAAAAAAGCCGATCATGTACTCAACACAAAAATGCTGAGAATTTTGCTTTCATAGAACTATTGAGAATCTTCTTCGTTCGAACTAAGTCCGTATGAATGTATTCTCTGTGAAAACCGAACTATAGTTTCTTTTCAATCGCCTTACATCATAACTGTTAACTTTAGATTTATCAAATGGCGATAGGAAGTGAGAACCTTGATTTTGATAATTCTGTTCATAAAAAATATGCCAGATATCACTTATATCGGTTTCCTTATAATTTCTGACTGAACAGTATCATATCAAACAGGATCAAGTATATTTGAAGAACAATATACGGCATACATAAACAATATCTCATTAATTATTGCGAAAAAATACGGTGAGACTATAATTTATGGACGACCTTTGAGCGACTCTAGAAGGATCTTGAGAGTAACCACCTAATAACTAAGACCAGTGTGAGAAATTAGGATTATGATTTACAGTTGATGGTTAAGGTTAGGAATTAGACTTATGGTTTTCATCCCGAATCGACGTCAGTTAAAATGCCAAGACGCTATTTAGCCAGACAGATGAAAGAATTTCGCGCCAAAATCCAAAACCTGTTATCTTATACCTGATTGGTTCATCCATAAATTATAGTCTCTCCAAAAAAAACTACTAATGACTCTTTTAAGGTAGTCAAATGCCTCATCATCTAATTAATTGGGCTTTTTGGGAGTTATGGTTGCGTGACGACTACCTCTTCGTGGTTCCCACTAGTAACGTGGTGTCGATTGATGCTGCGGCTAAAATGTCATCGAGGCCTTCGGGTCTCCAGTTGGGCTGTTGTGCACCAGTAAAGGTGCCTGACATAGCAATATGTAGTGGGTGCTCACGGTCACATCTAACTTCTACCCATCTTGCATTGGTTCGCAAGGGCTAGTGTGGTGGGCATGCCCAGTCTAGGTTGTATGAACTACTGACCTGAACACGTGGAGTCATCCACAGAGTAACATGTGCTCTCTAGAAGAACCTACCGTGTCTGGAACTGATCCTTCGGCTTAATGTGGGCCTTAGAGAGACCCAATCATCCTGTAAATACGTCAAGGACTAGAAAGCTGGCGGCGTTCGATGCTGGTTAGTGCATGGCTTCGGCGGCTCAGTAACCCAGATGGGGTCCCGGGAGTGGCCGGTTAAAACCCACTTTGCTGCCGTTGACGAATATGGTGTGGGGTGTGGATTGGATGGTTGGGATCATAAGGTGCCCATCTGGGGGTGCCTCAACATGTGATTACGGATTGGATGTCCAGTGTCCAGGCAGACGAAACCACTCATAATGTATGATACATGCACATGCAGTCCGGGTAACTGGTTGACAAATAAAAGCTAAATTCAAATTTTAAGTATTTGATTTTGTGCAATCTGTACTTAAAAATATATGTTATAAGTTTACTAATTGACTTTGACTTATCCGTTGAAACAAATAAATCACATTATTAACAATAATGTTGATCTGTAATTTTATGATGTTAACAATTACTGAGAACAATTTTCTAATTAAATATAAAAACCTTTTTTAATCTATACGATAAACAAGCTTTCAAAGTGTGTTACTGTAATGAGACATTTATAATTGATTACAAAATTCTTATTGAAGTCAAGAAATGTTCAGAATTTTTGAAACCCGAAAAATCTAATAAACGAAATAATTTAATTTCCCATTGATCTGATTGGTTAAACGTTAAATTTATTATAAATTTTAATGCTTTTTCCTTAAACTTCTAGGAATCCTAGAGTCATATGTAACCTTATAAATGAAATTTATCTTCGATACATGAACTAATCAATGACATTGATCTTAAAGTTTAGATGTCAAAGATTGTATGAGTCTAGAATCGTCTAGGAAGTCAATGTATCGTAAGCTTTTAATACATCAGAATTATCAGTGACTGTTGTTTTCGTTTTCTTATAAATATGAATTATATATATCAGAGAATTATATTGGAATTAATAAAATATTTAATAGCTATTTAATTATGTATATCAAATGAATGGACTGAGAAATTTATATACCTTTCTAAAGACTAAAAGAATTTGTTTTTGTGTAATAAGATTTTATATCACAGCAGCGATTAATGCCATTGAACTGATTGAGTTAATTCACATTGCACAGTGATGTAAATTGCTCACTTACTTACTTACGCCTGTTACTCCCAATGGAGCATAGGCCGCCGACCAGCATTCTCCAACCCACTCTGTCCTGGGCTTCCCATTCTAGTTCTATCCAGTTTTTGTTCATTCTTCTCATGTCTGTCTCTATTTCTCGGCGTAATGTGTTCTTTGGTCTTCCTCTTCTCTTTTGGCCTTCAGGATTCCATGTGAGGGCTTGTCCTGTGACGCAATCGGGTGATTTCTTCAAAGTGTGCCCAATCCACTTCCAGTGCTTCTTCTGAAATCTGGAATCTGGTTTGTTGTCTCCCACAGTAACTTGTTGCTGATAGTGTCTGGTCAACGGATCCGAAGTATCTTGCGTAGACAACTGTTAATAAACACTTGTAAATTACCTCGTTGTTATTATTTTGACCAAAATTGAACACTTACAACGAGATAATTCAAACAATTACAATTTAAATTAAAACTCTTACCTGTTGCACAAATAAGTAACTCTCGAGACTCAGTAACTAACTGGATAAAGCGTTCGTATTTCAAGTGAACGATACTTAGATCAAGTCGTGGAGTGTATATTAGCTCCGTGATCTAGGAGAATCCAGTTGACGACTCTCAAATAAAACGAAACATGAGTTCTAAATTCCACCAATAGTCACATTCCATCTATTTAATATAAGCAATTGAACTTGGGCCATTTTTTCTAATAAAAATTATATTTAAAACTATCTACCATCAACAATCCGATAGATGGTTTGTTTTAGTTCATTTACTACAACTGATTTCCATCTGTATATATTTTAATGAAAATTGGATAGCTGTTATTATTATTATTATATGGTTGTCAACTGATATGGGAATATGAAAATAAGCAACGACAAAAAATACAACAAAAAATTGTTTCCATTTCTTTTATTCATCTGATATAGGCTGATGATTCTTTATGTCCCATTTAAATTAATAAATAAAAAATAAATACCCTTCACATCAATGTAATATCTCTCTTATAGTCAGTTTATATTGAATCAGTTTCATCATTTACAGTATTGACAAAAACCAATATAAGATCGATATATATATATATGCATGTATGTATGTATGTTTGTGTATGTATGTATGTATGTGTGTGTACGTGTACATTTAAAACAAACATCAGAATAATTAATCTGTTTTTATTTATTTATTTATTCATTGAATAATTCAATTCACTAATGATTTAATTGTAATTTATTTAATTTCTTTACAAAACAAAACAATTAAATAAAGTTGTTATTAAATAAAGTAGAAAAATATTTTCCGAAGAGGGGTTTTTATGGAAATTTTAGTAATTTTATAGTTGAATTCATGAGTTGATTGAAGCTAGACCACCATGGAAAACCTGGAAGCACTGAACAGTAGTGCGTCCTATTGTGGGGCTCCTCAGCAGTGTATATGCACGATCCCGCCTCGATGAGATTCGAACCTAGGACTTATCAGTCTCGCGCGCGAGAGCTTAACCTATAGACCACTGATCCGGGCCAGAGGGATCGTGGATGCACACTGCTGAGGGACCCCACAATACAATGAAACGGCCGTCCAGTGCTTCTAGGATTTTCCATAGTGGTCTAGCTTCAATTGATCATGATTTCAACTAGAAAAATATTTGTAGATAATCTTTAAATAACTGAACAAAACTTTTATCATTCAATATTAATAATTATTATTATTGTTTCAAATTGTAATTTGAACTAAATCTTTACAAAATGGCCATACCAAACTTTATAATCACCTTATACTCATTATTGTTTAATTATGAGACGAACTTCTTAAATTCTAATGAAGAGCTTTGATATTCACGGAGTATATTAATATGTAGAGTGATATAGATATCATTGATAACATTGAATGATAATTGTGCTAAATCACGAATCGGCTACAGATAATAATGTAAATATAATATATTAGGCCAATTAAATGTGCCATTTCAAGGTTAAATGATAAATGAGGAATGCTATCTAGTGGATGTAATTAGTTAAAATTTGAGTCAACTTTTTAAACAAACAGATATACGCTAGTGACTGAAAATCTCCCTTCATTTCCTGAGAAAGGTATATATGTATCTTTGTAAATGAGTGTATTCAAATATCTTTTATTTAATTAACCAAATGAAAGCTTTTTACTCACTTTAGGTTCATTTTACTCAAGTAACAAATTAGACTGACGTATTAAATTACAACTTAATTTATTAACAACATCATATTTGTCATGATACTATAACACTCTATGTTCATTAGTTATTGTAACTATCCAGTATTCCATGTGTGTTTTTTTTGAATAATTTTTCAACTACTTATAATCATAATTAGGTTAAAATCATAAAACTAATAATATAAACCATATTGTTTTTTTGTAATCTTTAAATAAAACATTTGGTATAACAAAACAAACTACTTAAATACACACAAGTATATACTATATATGAAACCATTAGACTGAACAAACATATTTTTATGGAAAAATGTATTCATATACATACATGTATAAGGTAGTCATAGTGTTTTTTTTATTTTTATATACTTTTTTTAATTTCTAAAAAAATTCTTATCCATATGTACATATACTACTTACAATATAATTCAGTAACAAATTTATAATCAAATTTATATATTGATTTATATATTGAAAATATTTTCCTTATTATTGATTTTTTTTCTAAAAAAAAGTTTGCTAACTATTAAAAAAGAGAAAAAAAAGGAAAACAGAAAAACTTCCAAAGGTATCCATATTTTTTTTATAAAAAAAAAGACTAACATAACACTAAATAGAACAAAGTTGAAACATTCACTATTCATAATAATTGAATTTAATGTTATTGATTAAATTTCGAATTAAAATTATGGTAAAATTGTAATCTAACTCTTAAAATTTCATTTAACTAAACAATAACATGAATAAGCCAAGGGGGGAGGGGAAACTTTAGTTTTTTTTGTATGACCTGCTATTTGTCTATTAGAAACACTTATTCGTAAAATAAGCATACTTGGCTTTTCTCTCTCTCTCTTCAGATTAAATAACTAGTCTTTAGTGTTGTTGAACAACGTTTATCATTGACGTTGATCGTCATTACCTAACATTAGAACATGGTACGAGTAGTTAGATAAAAAAAATGATAAAAAAATGAGACAAGTAGCTGACGATCGGTTCGAAATTTCTGATCATTTTCTAAGATGGCAATAACTTTTTAGTTTATTATTGATAAGTTAGGATAAGTAGGTAAGTTCCCTTTTTTCTCTTTTCGCTAACTTATCGTAACAATTGATGGCATTATAAGCAAAGATGGACAGTGGCTAGTAGTGGAATTCAGGACACGCGTTTCGTCCTGTTTGGGACTCGTCAGTTGGGTGTACCTACATCTCACAGTTGATGTTCACTAATCAATTGCAGTTCTAAAAATCAATGGGAAGATTCAAACAAACAATACCAAAGGAATTCATGGCATTAGTTTATGTTTTCAATGTGACATTTAACATTGGTTTTTATCCTCAGAGTAACATTTTAGTCATTACGATATTGAGTTTACATTTTTCATTTAATATTATTTCAGGTTAGTATTGTTTCGTATTAATTAAGTGTGAGTTTTCATTGAGTATGTTAGGTGTGAATTTTGTCTAGTGTAACAATTATATTCTCTATGAAATTTGCTTGTGTTTAAAGTAAACTTATGTATCTTTACATTTAAATATAATATTTATTAAATA
>NC_031497.1:17788557-17868373 GCF_000237925.1 Schistosoma mansoni
CACAATTGTCCAATATGCTTCAACTTGAAAAAAATCTATTCAATAAATGTTAACAAGTGGTAAGAATTGCATTTTTTTTAAGCAAATTACTTGCTTACTTATGCCCGTCACCCCTTTGGAGGAACATAGGCCGCTCACCAACATTCTTCATCTAACTCTGTCCTGAGCAATCCTTCCCAGTAGTTATTCATCCTTTTCATATCTGCTTCTATTTCCTGGCGTAATGTATTCTTTGGCCTTCCTCTTTTCCGCTCCACTTCCGGATTCCAAGTAAGGGATTACCTTGTAATGAACATTGGTGATTTCTTTAATGTATGTCCTATCGACTTCCAATGTCTTTTCCTAATTTCTTCTTCAGCTGGAAGCTGGTTTGTCCCCTCCCACAGAAGGCTGTTGCTGATAGTATCCGGCCAGTGAATGTTGAGTATTTTTCATAGACAACTGTTTATAAATACTTGTACTTTCTGGATGATGGCTTTCGTAGTTCTCCACGTTTCAGCTCCGTACAATAGGACTGTCTTGACGTTCGTGTTGAAGATACTTACTTTGAAGTTAGTTGACAGTTGTTTTCAGTTCCATATGTTCTTCAATTGTAGGAATGTGGTCCTTGCTTTACCAATCCTATCCTTTACATCTGCATCAGATCCTCCTTCTTCATCAATGATGCTTCCCAGGTACGTGAATGTTTTCACATCTTCCAGGGTTTCTCCATCAAGTGTGATTGGATTGGTGTTTTCTGTGTTGTATATAAGAATCTTGCTTTTTCCTTTGTGTATGTTGAGACCTATTGATGCAGAGGCTACCGCTAAATTAGTTGTCTTCGTCTGTATTTGTTCGTGTGTATGAGATACGGGGAGTAGATCATCTACGAAGTCCAAATCATCTAATTGATTCTGAGATGTCCATTGTATTCCGTATTTCCCCTCAGATGTCGAAGTCTTCATAATGCAGTCAATCACCAGAAGAAAGAGGAAGGGGGAGAGTAGACAGCCTTATCTGACTCCTGTCCTCACTTGGAATGCGTCAGTCGGCTTTCCTCCACACACCACTTTTTACTGTAGTCTATTGTATAAATTCCTGATGGTGTTGACCATTTTCTCAGGTACTCCATAGTGTCGAAGAAGTATCCATAATGTTCTCCTGCCCACACTGTCAAACGCTCCATGGTCAATGAAGTTGATGTATAGTGACACATTTATACTTCAAATAAATTTACTAAAGATACCAAGTTAATTTAGAAATCAATCCCGTAAAATTGCATTATATACCATCATTATATAAATGATAACATCTTATTTAAAAAGTGTTAATCACAAGAATGGAATTATCTAGGTCGTTATATTACCTAATTATTTATTTATGAGTAAAATGATATAACATTACTAGTTTACTAATTATCAAAATTCTAGTTGTTACGTAGTCACTATAATGACGTACAAGGTAAATGTAACTAATTTCATTTTGTAGTGACTAGTTCAAAATAGAATGCTAAAAAGCAGAAATTGAACATTAATTGTCTGAGTGGACTGTAACGTTCCTAATTACGTATTGTCATACTTTTCTCCTTTTACTTAATTCAGAATATTTACAAACAATCATTTACTTATTTAGATAGCTATACAGAGATCTTGTATTATTTGAAGATGATTTCTACCATGAAAGAGAAATTCAGTGACCTCTAGATAATTGTTTCATTAAGGTTCCAGTCATTACAGTATAGTGTGTAACCGTAACAGTACACTCCAAACTAAACCAGTGACAACAATATATTATAATTGATAATTTATGGGTGTATATAAATCACTACAATCCTCTTGCTATAGAACCAGTAAAAATGAAATAACTGTAATAACCAATTATAGGTGATGATGGTGGCTAGCAGTGGAATAGAGGACGCACATGTCGTCCTATTTGTAACTCGTCAGCTGGATGTAGTTGCTTGTGACTTGAGGGACCATCGAGGCAATCTGCATAGAATACACTTATGCCAATAAGAGACTGATCAATTGCAATCCTAACATCAATAAGAAGATTTGAACAACCAATATTGTAATATCTCCGATTATTTAGCCAATCCAATGTAGGTATATCAGTGTAAGTGGCTATCTGCAAAATGATCAAATTTACTTGAAAACATTCATCTCCTATTGAAAATTATTAGTTCTCTTAATTTTCTAGGGTCTTTACTTTTTATCACATTTTAGGTTCTTTTTAAAAATTCTGCACTTTTCATTAATGAGGCTAATCAAATGCAATTATCGAATAATGTTTTCAACTTAAAACATGCTCATTTTGAGCCATCTCCTTAGTATAGTTCAGTTGATCATTGTGAAATCCCATATTTTAAAATGTTACATCTTTTCCTAATAATAATGAAGTCTCAGTCTTATTACGGTGTGAGCTACTTGTATCAATATAAGTAGTACATATCGTGAGTCAGGAATAGGATGTTTAGCAACAGAAGATTGAGAAGATCGAGGAGGGAAAAACGGAAACACAAAGTAATTAGTATGGAGATGAAGGAACAATGAATTCTTAGACAGTTACTGAACATTTTGCAGATGAAGTACTAGAGTATGGTTTTTCTATTTTGCCAAGTAACTCTGTAGTTTTATTATTTTGATGAACTTTTATCAAAGGGATATTAATTATCTTAAACTGATTAAACAAAAAAACAATGGTTTAATCGATCAACAAAAAATAATCCTAATTCTTCACTTTTAAAATAACTATTTTAGAGTACCCAGGGTTACGTATTAGTAGTAGTAGCGTGATGTGTGCTACTGATGTAGACAGATATAAGTAGTATGTATCATCAATCGAAAGTAAAATGCATGACAGTAGGAGGTTGAGAAGATCGAGGAGAAGAGAATAAGAACATAGAGTGATTGACATGGAAACGAAGAAACAATCAAGTTTAGGATAATTGATTGATATTTTGCAAATGAAGTATTTACTGTATGGTCCTCAGATTTTACTAAGAGATTCTGTAGTATTGTAATAAAAGACATTTTTTCATAGTTGAAATCATGAGCCGATTGAAGCTAGACCACCATGGGAAACCTAGAAGCACTGGACGGCCGTTTTGTCCTATTATGGGATTCCTCAGCAGCGAGCATCCACGATCCCGCACCCACGAGATTCGGACCCAGGACCTACCGGCTTCGCGCCGGAGCACTTAACCGATAGACCACCGGGACGGCATCCAACGGTGTTAAAGTCTAACTTCAACTGGTCAACGAAGTCGAGCAACCGTTCACCAATTGTCTTCAGTGAGTTGATATCTCTACAACAGACTTGGTTGAACTCCACTGGTCACTGCTTCCCACTAGAACTCAAGGAAACATTCCTTACAGTCAGTCATTAGTGAGCACATGGTTATAGATCGTAAGGGGTTGTTGTTCCAGCCTATGTTCACCACAGTACTACTGAACTATTAGTTCTTATTATCAGAAGGGGTTTTGTAGAGATTTCAGTATTTTCATAGTTGAAAGCATGAGTCAATTGAAGCTAGACCACCAAGGAAAACCTGGAAGCACCATCGGATACCGGCTTAGTGGTCTATCGGTTAAGTGCTCTGGTGCGAGACTGGTAGGTCCTGGGTTCGAATCTCGTGAGGCGAGATTGTGGATGCCCACATGCTGAAGAGTCCCACATTAGTTCTTAAACATTATCAAAGACTGTACATTCTTAATTTAAATTCAGTTATAATAAATGAATAATCAATAATATACATTTCAAGTTATCATTATTATCCTTCGAAAAATCAGAACTAATATCACTTATTTGTTATCTTTTCTTATTTTATCGAAATCATATAAATGAATGAGTCAATCAATAAATAATTGATTGATTGATTGACTGATTAATTTTATATATCTATTCGATTCATAAATTGACTAACTAACTAACAGACCAAAATAGATTCAATTATTGTATTACTGACAGGCGAATTCATTCACTTACTAATGACCAACCAAATAAACATACTAACTAACTGATTTTTAACTGTTTTACTTGAAGTGAATGTAAACAACTATACAACAAAAAAAATGAAGTATATACATATGTAACATTATATCATAGAGAAAATATAATAGAACTAACAATAATATGGGGACAACAACAAAAATAAACTGAACACCATCGGAAAAATAAAGAAAAAAAACATACAAAACAAACTATTTAAAAGAAATAATATATAGAAAATGAATTATATATATATATATGTATATTGTTCAGAAAACAGTAACAAGCGTATATATATATATATATATATATATATATATATGTACAATGTGTATATATAAATTTAAATTTAATTTTTTTTTCCAAATTAAAGATTGAACCATATAGGTAATACGAAAAAAAAAACACGCACACAAGAAAAAAAAACTTTATTTTAAAATCTTATTTTTATACTTTCTTTTTTATTTCAAATTCCCCCCCCCCGTCCCACCACCCACCCACCATTCTTTTCTCTTCTATTCAAGAATTTCGGTCAATAGAAAAGACATAAATCGGAGTAAACTGAAGTGGTATTGTAAAATAAGAAAAAAAAGAATTGAAACAAGAAAATACTAAATAAAAGGATAATAATAATAATAATAATAATAAAAACTAGACAGGACAAAATTATTGAAACACGAAAAAAAATAGAACCCAACAAAGAAACTAATCAATTTTCTTATTACCTATTCTGTAAACAAATGTTTTTGTCAATAGATTTTGTATATGTATGTATGTATGTATGTATGTATGTGCGTGTGTGTGAGTGAGTGAGTAAATAAAGTTGATTTACGGTAAAATGAAAACAAATCATCAATCAAAAAAAAATAATTATTCACAAGAAAATTGAAAATGAAATAAACAGATAGACAGATATTTGTTGTGTGATTTTTTTTTCGGTTAGAATAAAAAAAACAAAATAGAAACTAAAAATATGAAAAAAAATTGGCCAATTATACAGAAAAAAAAACTTTAAACTTGTTTTTATTAAGGTCAGTATTGATAAAATGACATATTGAAGTTAAAAAAAAGAAAAAAAAGTGATTGGCTATTTTGTGACCTTTAATTTTACTCATATATAATCATTTATTATCAAGACGAAGCAAACTCAATTATACTGTAGTGAACTAAACACTAGTGAGGGATAATCGAATGTATTTAGACACAAATTATAGGCTATCTCAATAAATTCTGATAACCATACAACTAATAGTTAATTTGCCAAATAATTATCAATTGTCTCAATCTTCACTGTTTCATCTTCTCTAATTCCATTGTTTATGCATTTTCCTACCAATTGCGCTTCATTTCAGTTCTTTCCTTATCGGTCTTCTGCCAAAATACATTCTATGTCTGACCATCGTCATATACAACTTATATGGACATAAGTAGACCACACTACAATACTATCGTTTCTTTTTTTGTGGGCAAATTTATATTCACATAAATCCATACAAATTTTTATTGTACATATTCATTAGTCTGATCCTTTGTAATACACTAAATTAGATAGAATTGAACAGTCGATTTTGGTTGAGATATTTTCTCAGTCAATTTGATCATTTCGATAATTTTATTCGTCTATAGAACGACGAGAATGATATAAAAACTATTAACTTTGAACAGATACTGACCAGTATTAAACGTTATCAAGCGAATGATAATCGATTTAGCTGAATAGTGAAATAGATATATATAAATCATGAAATTTATAAATAATCCTTTATTTATTTAATTAGGATCATTCATGAGTCTATTACAATAAACAATTTAATTAAATATTATAATAATTACTTTTTTCAAAGTAAAAATTGAGTTAATTTGTTTCCTTTTTTAAAAGAAATTAATTTAATAGTTGAGTTCATGAGTCAATTAAAGTTAGACCACTATGGAAAACCTGAAGATGCTGAATGGCTATTTCGTTCTAGTACGGGACTCCTCAGCAGTGTGTGTCCACGATCCCATCCGCTGGATTCAAACCCAGGACCCTTGTTCTTGCGCGCGAGCGCTGAACCTCTAGACCACTGAGCAGGCATCCAACGGTATTAATGTTTAACTTCAGAAATTAATTTATCAAAATGGTTAGATGAATATTTTGTAAGATTCAAAAACCAAAGACCATGAAATAAATGTTTTAACTTAATTCACATCTTTCTTACTACAGTCTTTATTTTTTGAATAATTCATTAGTTGATGTTAATTCATGATGAAAATCAATTTGTTTGAACTGTACAAAATCTCTACAAACTGAGCGCTAGGTAAATAATAACTGTGTACTTTATTGATACCTAGCTTTGAATTGAACGCTTTGTTGTTCCAATGTGAAGCAATGACCGACAGAATTAGTTAATTTAAGAATGACTATCAATAACTAATCGATGGTATTAAATAAAGATTCTGAATCCGTGTTGTTGATGCAACGAAATCGATAGCAAGATAGTTGTCTGTTATAACTTGACTCTTAATGAATTATTTAGTTTATGTTAGTTGATAATGAGAATTATTTATAAATAAATCATGTATTGAATAATATTTCTAAAAAGACTACATAACTACAATGAATCATGTTGGTACTTAGTTTCGTGTTATTGATTTTCTTCATATTACATTGTGTTATACATATAGGCTTCGAAAATCTGATATCGATTTGTAGTTCAAAAAATCTTTCAAATGCCTTGTCAAATAAAGGACGAAAATAAATTTGATAATTGATTAGGTCACAGTTCATTTGTATTGATCATTCATTTATCATTATTTATTAACCATAACTGCAAGATATTGATTATTACTATTGATAAATACTCACAAAATATATGTATGCATGCTTACTTCTATTACTAATATATACAGTTCCTGAAATTAACTTTCTAATTTGTACATTCAATATACTGACTAAATAGTTCTGTCTAATAAAGCCATTGGTTTATGTATCCTACTAAGCGTAGATTGAAAACTTCGCATTTAAACGAGAAAAATCCTTTCGAAGTTCATCATTGAAATGAGATAGCAAAATTTAGACTAAATAATATTCTATAGGGTGTTAATTTGTAGAGGTTGGTCATTAAATCTATAAACAGAATACCTGAGCTTATACGAAATACCTGGTCGATAAGATGGTACATTATATACTCTAGTTAAAATGTAATGAACCTAATGACAAATTTAGTATGATTTGTACTATCTTAGACTACAAAAATAAGAACTGGCATTTTCCACTTTGAGAAAACTTACTTTGTTTAGACTATCAATAAAAACTACCTTACACTCAATGATGTTATTAGGCCTGCACTACTAATTAAACTCTCATATAAAATATATGTTAATTCACAACACTGGTTATGTGAAGTTGAGTAAACCCATCAAAACAAAGTATACACACTTTCTCCAAGTTTGATCTACTTTTTTTATTCGAAACAAGTTAACCGTTCTAGTGGGCGATTAGTACAGTTCTCAGCAAAATAAATTGTTGACTGAATTCGGTTATGAAAAGTACTTCGATTCGTGTAATGCATCATGACAATCAAAAATCTTTGTTCGAATTAGTCATAATCACCATGGAGCCTGTCACAAATGTGCTTTATCTAAAGTTGCATTACCACATTAACTTGAAATAATTGTAGTGCCAATAAGAAAGACTAAATATCATGGTTTGTCCCGCCCCCCCGAAAGATTGCTTGATATTATCATGACACCTAATATTGTATGACGATGCAAACGCAACTTGAATGTCAAAAACAACTCAATCGTCGGAGGTTATTAAACTCACCAACCTATTCCGCATATTTGCCTATAACGGTATATCCGTAAGAAAAGCGTTGTTCAGTCAGTGACTTCACAATACACGAGCAATGCATCGATAGACAGAAACCCACAGATTACTTACACCTTTTATTTCATAAACCAAGTTTCGCAACCATAAACATAATAAAGTATTCTGCAATATACTCATCCTTTGGCTGGCAAACTAACATTTCGACTACATTGAAGGTGGCGCAGGTTGAAATGAGTCAAGCGAGCTTCTCCCAAACACTAACCTACCGAGGTTAATGAGAATTCCAAGGTATGTGGTACTTTCCAAACTGACTTTAAAAAACCTAGAAGTGTTAAAATCACCTGGTGTGGATATATCTAAGGATATGAACACTTCTCGTAAAACATGTCTCTTACTCTACTTAAGGTTGAGGCAGTGACGAGTAGGCAAGGATGATGACGTAATGGGCTTCCCTTCAAGTTCTTATCGTATCATTTGGACAGTAAATACGCGAACGCCGTCAGAGATCCAGTCTAGAAGCATGTTTTTCTTCCAAACTTAGTCCTATGCCTAGTAGGCCACGAAGATGAACAACTGCTATCGGGTCTCCAGATATACGAAGGTCAAATCCCGTCGGCTCTTCATACTGTTTAAGTGATCTCAAATAAATAGTCACACAAGAACTCGGTAAGTGTTTAAGAGGACAGCACACATCGATGGCACTAGGTTCTAGGATCTCAACTAGTGTGCCTGCTCCTCAATTCCACACACGGTTCAGACACTGAAAGTCCCATTCATTTTGAAAAGTGAATTCGGAAGACCTGGGAAAACATTTTGTGAGCCCCATACGTTATGAATGATGTCAAGTGTGGGAGGACTAGAGATTATGAGTTGACAATGAAGACAGAATACTAAGTAGACTTGATTGTGAACAGTGATCTTGAGAGCAGTTGAAGGTACAGGAGTGGTTAACACTCTCCAACTGCCTAAAACGTGAAAGGATACTTCTTCGGAGACCCGAACAGAGAACTGCACTAGTGGTGGTCTTGACAATTCAAGAGCATGACTGCACAGCTTAAGGAACAAATGCTTGAGGCTAGTCACAGCATTTTTATAGGCTTTGATGCCATTTCGATACTTATAAAACCAGCAACGGAGATTCCATTGGACATAATGAATCCAGTTACCTTTGAGTCACACCTTTCCTAGCCCTCACATTCCGTGGTGAAGAAGCACTATCGCTGCAGATCCTGGTCAACTGAAATAACATCTTACTGCAGTCAGTTAGCAGTACGACTTTGCCCTTAGATCTTGAGTTTGCTGCTTTTAATATTACGACGGCTCTCTAACCAACCTGTCCGGCACGGTGGGAACTAAAGTAACAGATGTTTCAGCCGATCAAGCTTGATCAGTCATCACGATGTGTAGGCATGACTATGATATCAGGGTGCCAGTTACGATCGAGAAATTAGAGTTACGACGATTTAACAAAAAAATCCCAACGAGAATAACACAAAGTTTGAGATAAATCCAACCCATATAGTAGGAAAACAAAATTATACTCAAAGAAGCAATAATAATTTTACTCATTACCTTCTACAGATCAATAAATGTAGGAATACATAGATAATATTTTTTACCTAGCCACATTAAGAAATCTAAGAGCATACAAGTCGAGGACTATTTTGGTCACATTAATAATGTAACATTCATATTCACGTAGAGGAATAACGCATAAATAGATATGAAGATAATTAGGAAGGGTATAAGAATAATTATAGAACTATAAGACAAATGTAAGTAAAGTAATTCTTTGGACAAAATGACGTTACTTACTATAAGAAAGATATGTCCTTTAATCAAAATGAGACCGGATTTGACTTGTTGGATAACGTTTTTAGACATATAAATCGATCAATGGGTATTATATATACTATGAGATAAGAAACAAATTAACACACAGACATAATAAAAATCACTGAGTGAAATGATGCATAATAAGTTTAAGAGTGGTTAACAGAATGAAAATCCCTCCATTATATGATAACTGTCGTTATTGTCGACAACAATGATAAGGAATCAATTATATAAATGCAATGGAAAAAGAAAAATGAAGTACACAAGAGTACGTATGTAAATACGACACACGCACACATAAAAATCCCCCAAGAAAAAATGGAGTACGACCAAGTAGAAAAAAGTATGTGTTATTGTTTTTGTTGAAAGAGAAGTTACGAGATAAAAAGGAAAAAAACATGGGGAAAAGAAACGTTTATCTCTATCCCAAGATGAGATAATGTAGTATAATAAAAGATTTAGGGTGATTATATACAATATTGTGATGTTATGGTGCGCAAACAACATAGATCAAGCGTATAATTATTTTGGAATAACTGAAAAATTGGTGAGTGTTGAGTAAGAGACAACGGCATAAATGCATTTCTACTTCATACTCACTGCATTGTCGTCCATCAGCAGGATTTAAATATTTCTTTTTCTCGGGTAAACCACTCAGAGAATAAAAACAAAAAAACCAGCTAAATTTCACATTATTGGAGGTAAATGCAAAGATTCATAATAATAATTATTGTAATTATAATAATTATTATTATACAGTCAATGAAGAATGATGATCGGATCGGCGGCCAGATCATTTCCACTGTGCATTTTTCTATGAGTATAAGAGATGATTATAGTGCTGACATTAGCAACAATAACTGAAAATCAATAATGATGAGAACAAAGAGAACGGTAAGTATTCAAATAAGAAATGGAAAAGTTTTTGTGCATTATGTCTGCGAAATTTCAACACATACAAATCATCGTTAACAACAGTGTCACTCACTTATGGAAAGCTAACAATGCGATCACACACACAATCGAGAAAATTTAGAAGGAAAAAAACAGTTACAGATAGAAAATATAAGCAATGATTACACCAGTAAAAATACTAACAATAACAATAAGTAAGAAACATAAACAGACATTAATAAACTAACTAATGTCAGTTCATACAGGATAGTTGTGATACAATATATCATGTAGGATTATAGTCATAAAGAGAGGCGAAACGGATCATTAATGAAATGAATGATCTCAGATCATTAGTATGAGATATTGTTGTATTTTGCACACATAAATTTAAGGAATGTTATTAATTTATCGTTGAGGAGTGAAGATAACCTCATACAAATTTGCACGTTTGTCTCCGGAACCGGTAACCACAAATTTATCATCCAAGGATATGTCACATGTTAGAACTGACGCCGCTTCTTTTGTCTGGCAATTAAGAAAACAAAAACATTATTAATTAAAAATGATGAATAAAATAACAAACTTGAATAAATCAACTTTTAATCAGCTAACTACAAACACGCTTGTCAAAAAACCAAATTGACAAATAAAGTTCGTTGTCAAATCATTCTACGGAGGCGGTATTTGCTACAATAAAATGTGTAAACCCATTAATTTGAAGAAAGTTGTTACCAATCGATGAAATTCCTAAGTTGCTCAAAAAGTAGCTGAAATTTCTGCTGTTTAGAGGAATTGGGATGTAACTATTTGGGTTCCCAAACCGAAGTGTGATACTAATCTGTGACCAAGTAGTTGAAACTTAGATCAATTAACAACCGCCGTACAACGAACTCGAGTCAATCAAACAAACACTGCGATTTACTTATTACATGAATAAAAAGCGTGTTCTTAAATACTACAAACTTCAGTACCGTTTACAAGCTGGTACATCAGATATTACTTAATTTACTCAGATCTGTTAGTCTTTTTAAAATATGTTTCAGTTACCTACACGAGTGGTTGATTGATGAGTATTATTACTAGACTAATACATAGAATATCCTTATTGTCTTGACACTGAAAAACAAAAGTGAAAAGTTACTTTACAAGCTACATTGTAAGAAGTAAAAAGCAATGCTAGTATCGATGGTCTTTGTCATTTATAAACATTTTAAACTTTCCACAATAAACTATTTGAAAAAAAAATCAAACTAAGCAGTTTTTTCTTTATATTAAAAATTAGTATCTACCTTTTGAGGAATGTCGGTTACAGTTAAATGTAGACATGACGTTGTAGCAAGCACATTCAACCACTGTATTATTTGTGTGCTCTCTGTAATTTAGAAATTTAATCCACTTCGTAAATTTATGTGTGAATCTGATTGAGGGTGTGTCTGCACAACAATCTTTAATCTATTCTCTCATTGGTTGTAAGCAAAGGCAATCAATAATTTATCTACGATCCACTAACACTCATAAATATACATGGATTTTTAACACTCAGTACACAAATACCCCCTTGTTTCTCTTATCTGTACACCTGCGGATTTCACCAATCTTTAACAATAAACTATCTCTATAACTGGTGTTCGGGCTTTTGGATAATCTCGAGTAAATCCATAATTCTACTAGGAGATTTAGCCTGAGTTAAATATTCAGTTAACGGGATATTATTTATTTATTGAAATCAAATATAGAAGAATTAATCCTCTACGTCTCATCAAAAGACTGTAATAAATTGGTAAGTGTTAAATACCTTAACTAATGTACATTACATAAATACAACACAAGCGAACAGTTACAAATACGTACGATAGGATATTGATTACACACAAAACTTAATAAATTAAATACACTAAATCTATTCAGTTTATTCATTAAATACCATACTACTTTCAGTAATTTCTATTGTTTAGATGTGAAACATTGTAATTACAGTAATATTAAAAGATTATCATCAATAGTCTACTACTAGTAAACCTTGAAATAATGAGCTAAGAATAAATCATTATACAGTAAACAATTGACAAATACGATTGTTAATCATTATTTCCAGGACTCTCACATATCACCAGGCAATAAACACTTTGATACGAACAAATTTTTGTTTTTACTCATAAAGATGTAAAGGTAGTGAATGATAAGTATGTACTGATGAAAGATGGTTGAGCATGAGAGTTTACCTACCGAAAGTAAGACAAAAACGTCCGGCTCACAAGCAAATACTTGGAAAACACAGTGCAAATATATATTAATTCCCGATGACTAGGACAAAACATTTATTGTATTTGCACAGGTCTCTTGTATGTTAGATTAACAGTTTACCACCTCTTACTACAGGGCACAAAAGGGAAAATAGGATTAACAGGGAATAAGTTGTCACTTTTAACTTAAAGTCAGTATACTAAAGAACAAGGTTATGAGTAATAGAAAGATAATTGAAATTAATTCTGTTTTTAAAAAAACTCAAGATACATGATTACCACACTGATGAAATTACTTACTTCAAGGAGACAGGCACCATATGGAGTTCGCCAAGCGTTAACTTGATGATCTTTACCCGTTGTAAGGAACCAGTCAGCATGATGTGCAAACCTCAAAGCTAACACACAACTTTCATGATGAGTAAGACGAAAATGTTGAGGTTGATTAGACCCAGTATGATGAGATATTGGGGAAGGATTACCACTTCCACTTCCAGATTCTTCACGTGGTACATTATAATTAACAGGGAATGCTGAAGCAGGTGGTCCATCTGGTCCTATAGCTAGAACTTCAACCTCAGATGACTCCAAACCCACCGCTAACCAACTTTCAATTGATAGTGACTTATTGCTTCCGCTAACAAACGACTGTGGACTAGCTGTGTCGCGAGTACCTCCCCCAGCACCAGCACCACCACTAGAGGTAGACTCTCCATCAACCGAAACTGGAGATACTGATTCAGCTTGGCGCCGAGTTGGGACCATATGTGAAGATAAGCCAAGTGAAAACACTTGAGACTTGAATTCAATGTGATAGACATCTCGTGAAGGCTGTAAATTCAGAAAACAATAAAAACTGTTAATGGATACAGGTGGCTATTTTCAAATAGCAATACATGGTTAGAAAATCAACTAGATTCATATGAATAGAGAATTAAAACAAAAAAGGAATAAAGCCTAATCTAAATAACAAATAGACAGGTGAAATGCTATTGGAGCTAATCACTGACCTAAACAATGAAAGCATAGTTCATAATATGCTATACCTGAGGTATCACTGAATAATCCGTTGTAATAAAATATTTAATTAGTAGAAAGTAAATAAACTAGTGGACAAGACTATAATTAATGGACAAACAAATCAAATTTAGGATAGCAGGCCTTGGATTTTGGCGCGAAATTCATTCGTCCATTTAGCTAGATAGGGTTTTGGTATTTCAGTTGACATCAGTTCGAGATGAAAACCTCAAATCTAATTCCTAACCCCAACCATTAACT
Source organism: Schistosoma mansoni (assembly GCF_000237925.1). Taxonomy (NCBI): domain Eukaryota; kingdom Metazoa; phylum Platyhelminthes; class Trematoda; order Strigeidida; family Schistosomatidae; genus Schistosoma; species Schistosoma mansoni. Next base: position 17,802,592 of record NC_031497.1, read on the forward strand.
GTGAATCATTATCCTAATTCCTCACACTGGTCTATAACCCTTATCTAGCCCTAATAAGGGGTGAATATTCTCAATGTCACTCTAGCGTCGCTCAAAGGTCATCCATAAACCATAGTCTCAATTCAAAAAGATGTACAATTTGAGTGATATTATGTTACAGAGGCATTAACAACTAAGATTATTGAGATCCCGATTGACGTATTCATTTCTCCATACTACGCGTAAAACATAAAACACTATGTCCGGAGTTTTGAAAGTTCATATCAGTGATATGAAGGAGACCGTTGAGGAGGTAATGATGCGTTGATAAATGAGAAACTAACATAGCTACCCATTATTACATGTCATTATTTTAAGTGACCATTTATTCGTTTCTTTTACATCTGAAAGACAACAAGCAACACTAAGTATGAAAATGATCAGTTGAACTGTGTACTTAATGTTTTCTTACTAATTCATAACGAGATGCAACTTCATCAAACAGATACCTGTAAACTTTTTGAGTTGAAAAAATGGGATAAAGTGAATGTCAAAAAGATACAAATCAAAAACATTATAGATAAAATTAAATATCGAACATATTTTAACCATTATTTTAATTCTCCTGAAGAAAAACATTTTTAAAAAGTCTCATTCTACATTTGTGTACGTATAGGTGTGTGTCTAGAAATAGACTAGCAAAGAGCGGAAAACTGCTGATTGGCCAGATAATATCATCAAGTAACTAACTATATTGTATAGAAAACAAACGTACACATGTAGGCAAACATGACCAAGATAAATTTTGTATACTATGGTGATACTTGCAGATAATAAAATATGCAAACAAAAGAAAAATCTAAAACTAGAACGATGAGAATCAAATATTAATTAATATCTTTCTGTGAAAAAAATATTCCCAATTCCTACCAACACCAGTAATATATATATATATATATATATATATATATATATATATATATATATATGCTATTGGCGTTCACAAACAATCAGTACAGACAGGCAACAATGACAGTGAATAACAAAAAACACAACTCTAAATGAGGAAGAGAAGGAAAGTAGTATGTAATATTGGGTTCCTTGTAATGTTTTTTTTATGAGAAAGAAACAACTGAAATGAAATTACAGAAGTGGGAAGATGTAGGGAAGTGTTAAAAAGTTTTTTTAAGTGGTACAGTTTTTCATCATATATATATATATATATATATATATATATATATATATATATATATAAAGATAATCACATTAAACAAAGAATAATCCGCGTGGATATATATTAAACACTACTTATCTATTCTCTATTTAGTTAGTTAGTATAACAATCACAGATGAGATATATAATATTTGAACAAATATGATCGCTATGTAACTAACAGCAAGTTCAAGATAATTTGGTGAATGGTCAAAAATTTAGGAAATAAGAGCTTTCATATCAGCTTGTAGAATAAATACCAGAAGACACTGAAGCCACTATGTTTGCAACACACATGCACATAATAATCATCTTTAAAAGAAAGGATACATAGGTAATTTTTGGTAATGCCTAATTACACAACAGGATGAAAAAAGGCCAAATCGCTAAAATGGATAGGATAGGAGAATTGAAGTGACTGGTTGGTTGAAAAACATTCTTATGAACAAACACACACAATTAATAACTTTTTCATTCTCAAATAAAAACAAAAATACGAATAATTTACGAAGACAAAAACATTTCTAAAATGAGAAAAGAATAAACCAGGAAAGGAGTATCGATCGATAGATAAATAAGAGAATCTTTAAATCAACATAAAACTAAGTTAAAAGAAAACGTTGAACATGATAATATGAGTAAAAGAACACCACTAATACAAACATAATATTATAATAAACCCAACAAATAAGTGGACAGCCAAAATAAAACCCAGAGTTCTCCCATTATATGCCTATTACTTAGTTGGCATTATGTCGATTGTTAAGTATGGAATCAAACAAGCAACAACTAGTCCATGCAAGTTAATCTTCTCAACTCTATGCTTGAACTTACCCATGGACTCTTTAAAATAGTGAATGTTCATTACACACTTACATTTCCACGAATATCCCAGCAACGGACTTTATGATCTAAACCACCTGTCCACAAACGATTCCCATCTCCAGTAATTTCAACACATGATGTCCCATCAACATGTCCATGGAACTGGTGAACGATACTTTGATTATGTATATCCCAAACAGCAACTTGACCATCGGAGCAGCAACTAGAAAGAGGAAAATATTTTTGCAAAGAAATAATCTAAATAAGCCAAGTTTTAAATTATATAAACGAATAAATACAGTCCCATAATCGAGAAATTATTTATTCCTTAACCAAATTAACTTTTGATAAGCCAAAACTATAAATACGACAAACGACATAAATTGAGGAAAGTTGAATTTAAAAAAGTCTAAGTTTCCGGTCTTCATGTTAAATTATATTTGGCAAGACGTGATGAATAATTTACGTAGGTTGCTGAATGATCAAAGTTGACGGTTTCTGGAAGTTTAAATATTACAACGATTAGTGCACAGTTCTTTAACCAGTTAAAAATGGATCATAGCTAAACTGAAATATCCATTTTTAGCCTATAATAAGCCTTTCAAGAAGTAAGCACACAGAAAATGGTATGTGATTGTTGGGAGCCCCCTTGATAGGGCGGAAAATTCTTCCCTAATCAGAATCGAAAAACTTATCAGAAACATCTGCAAAAACTAAGGATTACGTGTCACAATTTAATTAGATAATTATTTATCTTGTTACTAAACCTATTATATTTCCAGAAGCTTCAGGAAGGTGACTGCCAGCTGTAAAGCTATCAATAAGCTCTTTTTTCTGCAAATAAATTAACTCAGAGATTCTAAAAATAATCGGACTGCTCAACGAACATTAATTCTACCGCACTAGAAAACATCAGATTAGAGCACGATAGTAGTAATAGCGGAAAATTAAATTTCTACTGTACACGATCGATAAACTTGTAAATGTACTTTAAAATTACCTATAGGCCAGTTTTCCATCAAGCGAAAGTGCAAGTGCATAGCAAGCAGGCGCTTCAAATGTCAGTTCAGCTTTACGTCTTCCTGGACCATTTAAATCCCAAACAGTAAGTGCGTTGGATTCCCCACCGACTATGAGACCAGAAACATCCTATAATCGTAAAACCAAAAAGATCAGTAAGTAAAAATTCATATTTTATTTAAAATTTTTTGTCAGTAAATATGATATAATAAAGTTATCTTACCGGGAAAAGTTTGATAGATCTAACATAGCTGTCGTAGCACAAACAGTCAAAAGTAGCAAGGGGAGTAATATCTCTATTAGCAAGTGGGGTATTTCCAGAGTTAGCACTAATCGATGCAAGATCCCATAACTTGACGCTGCCTCGAGCACCGGTATAGGCAAAGTGAGCGGGGATAGAAGTGGTGTGATTTGATCCTGGAGAACCAACTGTAACACTATCAGTATCACTTCCAGCATTACGAGATCCAAGACAGGTATCAGCTGAGGCCAATGAAGAAGCACGTCCTACTGGACATGGACCTAAAGTGACAGCACAAACGACGTCACCATGAGGTAAACTAGCAAGGTGCTGAAGTCGACGAGGCAATCCCTGGGCAGTAGTCGCTCCAGGGGCAGACGCCAATGCACACGGCCGAGTTTGTCCATTAGGTAACACTATGAATGAATAAGCACCGGGACCAGACTGAACACTAAAATAAAAGGTAGGATAAGATATATACGTAAAAATGAATAGAAACTAAATTAATAACATTTCAACACAATAGCGTAAACTGAAAAAGACTATATTTAGAAAGACTTAAGAATTTTGAAAATAATAAATTACCTGTTTAATAAAAGAGGAATTAAACGACAGAGAACTAATGACTTATTTATCCTTAAAGAGCACATCAATTAAAATTATATGTTTGTCTAATATCCGTCCCCCAACCGTTGCTGCTACCTCGACGTGGTGGTCGGGCTTGCCTATCGTGATGACCAAACCGAGTTATATTGGCTGGAACATATGTTCCTGTAAGTTCTACCATGCCAGGCAGGTCGACTGGAGGACGGTAAGACTAAAAGCAGCAACTCAAGGTCTGAGGGCGAAGTCGTGCTGCTGACTGTAGAGGGGTGTGACGGCAGTAAGGTGTTTCTCTCGGAAAACCAGAATCTGCAGCGATGCTGCCTTCTTACAAGAAAGGAAGGGGTTACAAAAGGTCGACCTTAAAAATGTCATGCCTCACATTACCTCACAGATTTCCGTCTCCGACGGTAAGGCCCTTTGAAGAACGGAGCTAGCACGTCAAAAACATCCCACAAAAAGGCCGTGCGTGACCGGCCTCAAGCAGTTGTCCCTTGGGCTCTGTGGTTACGCTCCCCGGTCATCAAAACCAACACTAATCCAGCTTCCTTTTCAGGTCCCTCAAGAAATACTCTTCCACGGCGTGGGCAGCCAAGAATTGATATCAGCCCAAATACCCGTAACAGCACACGAGACCAAGTTGGTCACAATCAAATCCTTCGTACACCTTATAACTCTCATCTTCACGACTAACCCTTCTCACATCCCTTTATCACCTCACACCGCTAGGGCAAACGATTTGAGTACGCAGAACGTGATTTCTGGTCTCCTGAAACTACGCTCTAAACTACATGTAGGAACTTTTTTTTACCTCCGAACACTGTGTCAAATAGGACAACAGGCTTCCTTCGCTCGGACTTTAGGATCTCGCACCATCGATGTGTGCTGCGTCTCCGAAACGCATACAGGATATGAGTAGCGTCATTCATTTATCAAAATAAAAAACCGACTAGATTCATGCTTCGTGTATATGGAGGCCCTGAGAGTGGTTCCCATGGCCTCGCTGGTGTAGGTATAGCATTGAGTCCTAGGGCAGAACCAACTCTTTTAGACTGGATCCCAGTAGACAGTCGTCTGTGCGATGCCCGACTAAACGGAACAATAAGGACTTGGAAAGATAGGGATACTCGTCGTTTTTCCCTCGTCGTCTCTGCCTACTCTCCAACTGACTGCAACTCAGATGATACAAAAGATGAGTTTTACAGAAAGCTTTCCGTCATTCTCCGAAAAGCTAGGCGCTCCGATGTAGTCATAGTGGCTGGTGATTTTAATGTTCAAGTAGGTAAATTAAGTGAAAAACATCTAGGTAGATCTTATGGTGCCGTGGCTGAAAGAACAGATAATGGCGACCGTCTGTTGCAGCTATGCTCAGATAACTGCCTGTTTCTTGTAAATACTAACTTTAAACATAAGGAAAAACATCTTTGACATGGTGACCCACGCATTCGTCCCAACGTTGGACCTAAATAGACCACATTGGAGGGGTCCCATAGAAGACTATCGCTCATTCTGGAGCACATGCTTAGATCCAGATCAAGCTCTAGTGCGAGCGCGTATCTGTCTGTATCTTACTGGACGTAGGAAAGACGCTGCAAGGAAGCCTCTTAGGTTTCTACTTAATGATAGGCAAGTCAAGAATATATTTCAGGAACAACTGAAAAAACAGTTAGGCAGACATGTAAGGTGTGCTCACCCCGAGGCAGCGTGGAATGACATCCGAAAAGCTGTGGAAACAGCAGTGATATCTGCTAGTACGGTAAACCATAAAGTTAGGGAGAAACATTGAATCTCAGCAGCATCTACTGCACTGATAGATGCTCGAAAACTCAGGCTAACAAGGAGCCTACGCAATGGTCGCGAACAGTGGTGGGTAGCGAAAGCAAAAGAGATGGAAAAGGCAGCGGCAATAGGTAACAGCAGACAACTGTTCAGACTTGTTAAGGAAACCGGTATTAGGAACCCAACTGTTAGTAAAACTATCTCGGAAAAAGATGGACATATTATTCATTCTCAATCCAGGAGATTGGATCGATGGGCAGAACACTGGCCTTCATCCAGAATTCGGTTTCCTACGACCCCTAGACGACTTGAATGGCAAGCTAATGTAAGTCCACTAACTCTTCATGAGGTTGAAAAAGCTATAGAAACTCTGAAGCGTGGGAGAGCAGCAGGTCCTGACAGATTTATCCCTAAGATTTTGAAGGATGGTGGTCCGGTACTAGCAGCGAGATTGACTGTCGTCTTAGGTAGAATCTGGGAACTGGACGTAATTCCATCTCACTGGTTCCAACCACTAATTGTGCCAGTCTATAAGAAAGGACAAAAGTCCTCTTGTGACAATCACAGAAGAATCAGTTTGACTTTAATTATATATTTAAACACATAAATATTGGTACAAAGGAACACCAGATATATATATGTGACACGCAAATCTCATTTGATTTGTGTGAGGGCTGTGATACTGCCTGAGTGCCCAAACCGAAGCAGGTGATTTTCTTAGTTTGACTAATATAGTGTCTAAAATATTAGCTTCAATAATACTTCGACGCCTAACCAAAGTTCGTGAAGAGCAGACTAGAGAAAACCAGGCTGGTTTTCGACCTCGATGTGGTTGTGTAGACCCGATATTCACACTACGTCAGGTTCTAGAACATAGACATACATTCAGACACCCTGCAATCGTAGTATCTCTTGACCTTAAGGCGGCATTTGAACACAACTAGTCGAGTTAGAGCTTATGGCGAACTGTCATCAGAATTGATTACCTCAGGTGGTGTTCGCCAGGGCTGTCCACCCTCTCCATTCTTGTTCAACTTTATCGTAGACATACTTTTAGAAATAACACTTTACTTATCTAAATTTCCAGAGGATGAACTTTTACCGGGAGATTCACTTGTTGACTTAGAATATACCGATGACATAGTTCTATTTGGTGAAGACGCTAACAAAATGCAGTCTTCTGACCACTATAAGCAACAGTGCAAGCATGTTCGGGATGCGATTCTCCCCCTCAAATGCAAAATGTTACTTCAGGATCGGGTTGAATAGGCACCTGAACTAATGATAGGGAGTGAAGTAGTTGAGCGTGAAGACCGGTTTACTTATCTTGGGGGTCTCATCAGCCCTTGTGGTCCAGTGTTTGACGAAGTCTCAGCACGGATACAGAAGACTCGTCTAGCTTTCGCTAACTTGCGTCATTTATGGCGTAGGCGAGATATCCGTCTAGCAACAAAAGGACGGGTTTACTGCGAAGCAGTTCGTTCCGTCTTACTTTATGGCAGCGAAACATGGCCGGTAAGAGTAGAGGATATTCATAGGCTGCCATTATTCGATCATAGGTGTCTTCGAAGCATTGCTCGTATATCCTGGGACCACCGAGTAAGTAATGCAGTTGTTAGGAAACGAATACTATGTAAGGGTGACAAATCGATTGATGAAGTAGTGAAACTTTATCAGTTGAGATGGCTGGGACACGTATTGCGTATGCCCAACCATCGACTGCTCCGACGTGCGATGTTTTAAGGTGTAGGAGTAGGTTGGAAGAAAGCTAGGGGCGGCTTCGTTTCTTCGACCGTTCGTCTGGATCAACGACTGTATGAAATACACATATTCGAAACGCATCGTCGTATTTGATTTATTCAATTCCGTTATTCACTAATTGTATGCGAGGATTGGCAACACGTATATTTCGATAAAAGTTAGAATCGATCTAACTGGAGTCAGATATAGGGCCACTAAAATCCCATATAAAAGGGGATATGTCCAATTATAAATTGTATTTACTACCTTAACAACTTAAATACCGCAAGACATTAACGGTATCTAGTGTGCTAAATAGATATTAGCGTTAGATAAATGCAAATTATTTACAACATAAGACGGATACTTTTTGTAAATGAGTAAACATGAACTGTGTTTTACATAAACTATTTTCAGGATATAAAGAGACAATATTTTTATCTGTTCAAACCGTGAACATGTAATTATTATCTCGAAGTGGGAAGTTTGGGAAATATCTGTGAATAGAACGCGTGAAATAAATGTAACCAAGCTAGTGTTAAAAAGAAAACTCAAGACAAAGAAAAAACCACCAGCAAACTATTACTTTCGTACAGAAATAATTCGAAAACTCAGTCATTGTTTACATACACTCCATCCCTGTATGCTTGTAGACGAAAATATATTAACAAGAATAGGTAACATTCATCCACAGGTGTAATTAAGGTTCGACATATGCTCAATATAAAATTAATTAGTATATATGTACACAATGACCCTTTTACTAATACAAACATGGTTTCTGAAAGAAATTTAACACTGTAGTTTTACTTTGCATAAACTTACTTTTTAGATGATTGCTTCCACCGGGTTGAAGCTGGGACCTCGGACGCCTGAAAAATATGAAGGAAAAAACGAAGCACCAATTATCCACCAAGTTGAAGATAGTAGGATGGTAATAAATTGAATGAATCATCTTAAATTAGGAACCGAAAATTATTTTACAACACTTAAAAATTACACTACCCTAACCAAGCTGGTGAACTCTTCTAATCAAGGTATGTAAACTAACCGATGGATGTGCTTTATTTAACTATGGCCATTAACTTGGAGCTGATATGGCGACTGTCAAGTCACATAATTCCGTGGATATGAATAGAAAGGATTTTCGTAGAAAAGTTGGAAAAGTCATAAGTTAATTTGTTAGATTGACTTTTCCTACTTATTTATTTATACTAGATTGCGTCATACTTTACAATCGGGAAGCTAGATACACCTTACTATCTTTAAAAGACTACTATAACAATATGAGAACATTTTTTGACACAATGACCATAGATGTTGGGACCTTTTAGTCTAGTTGACGAAAGAAACTAGTGATGGTGATGAAGATTTGTATCTCAGGTGAATGATTTTGTTAGAGTTTCTTTCTTTGAGCTGGAAAATTTATACTTCACTTCCTACAATAACCGTTATATTGGTAGAACCAATTATTTACTCTGGGATCGTGTTTTATATCTTTTTTTACTACTATTGATATTATTATCACTTTTACTACTTTGGTACTCATCTTGATAATTTCATTTTCCTCTTCTTTAACTGGAAGAATTCTTTCTGGCTGTACTTTTCTTAACTGAACTGCTTCTCCCATTACTATTATTATTTCTTCACTCTCATACACTAATTTCTATTTATTGTTGCTCTTTTTTCATCATACTTACCCTCCATTCTCTATCTCTTCACAACCTCATTGTTATTGTGTGACGCATATGTATTTGATACCCCCTTGTACTAATGTCTGTTTAAATAAATAAATAAGTCTTCTGCTAGTGTTTTGAGGAAACTTGGGTGGATGCACAAATGTGCCAGGCTCTTAGTTGCTTACAACTGACTGACTGAGTAACAAAATGCACCACGTAAATAGGGGGAAACGAAAAAAATATAGAAGGATGTTTAGCCGGGAAGTCTTAACCGTCATAATACATGTGAAGATCATTCATACATGTAGGTGATCACCTTGAAGTTGTGGATAACAAGCATAATTTAATATTTTATGATATAAACATTGATTTTAATCATATTTTGTGTGATGAAGTAGTAATCACTGTTTAAACCCAAGGAAATATAGAACTTCAGGGAAATGTAGGATAATCACATGTGTAACAAAAATAAATAATAGTAAAACGCTGTCGCAAAAATAATACCAGAATATGAACTGTAAATATTGAATAACTTTCAAGTTGGATTTCTTTCAGAAAATGCCACATTTATCGTTCATTCATCTAATCAGCAACTAATCGTCGTTAGATTAAGCTTGATAATATATACAGAGATGAAACTTTTATAAGATGACGATCAAGAGTTTAATGATTCTCTACCCAAAGTGAAATCCCCATAGTAAAGCTGAATCAAACCTCAATCTGAGAAAATAAAACCAATTTGACAACCACCCACCATTACTGAGAAGACAGATTACTGAATTACTTTATAGAAAGACACTTAGAGCAGACTTGCACTATATGTTTGACACATTCACAGAAGTCGGATTCAATTTCCGCTTCTTCATTACAATGAATAGCATAATAGAACGATAAACAAATAACTGCAAACTAAAAAACTATTCCTGTTGTAAATAATATGTTAAGGTAACAGCTTTCTACTTTTTACAATATAGCATTAAGCATATATCTGAAAATTAAATGCAGGAGACGAAAATATTTAAAACAAATCACTGCTTGTTTTTTTTCTTTCAATAAAGAAAGGGATTATAAGTGTCAAATTAACTGCTATATTTTCCTTAAACGGCTGTTATAAAAAGTGCAAACATCGTCATTTAAGAATGGATGTATTAAAAAAGATGAAATTAAAGAACAGTCAGTCAGCTACAACGTAGGACCAGGCACATATATGCATCGGTCGAAGTTGCCACACCTCATTAGCACAACAAGATGAACAGCAAATTCATAGTAGTTACTTCACTGGTAGTGATATATGAAATAAAGATTGTGTATAAGGATATAATACAAGAAGAGAAAACACTGAAGATAAAGTACCAAAAGCCTTTATTAAGTGAAGTCTTCGAAGAACGATTCTGAAAAGTTAGGTGAATATAGATTTTGAGTAAGAATATGCGTACGGTATGAAGTTAGGTAGCTGGCTAATATGATAACCTTAAATCTGTGGGAACTTGTAGTGCAACAGTATTTTAGACCCAACGCCTACAATCCCCCATATTATCTTTTTGAATAAAAAAACTCTGTGATCCGTGACTAAGCATGGATCGGCTGACATAGGATAGTATAGGGAAGAGTTTATGGAAATAAGACTACTTAATCTCACCAAGTTACTAAACCTAGTATGTGAAAACTCCTAAAACTTCAATTTCCGGAACGTTTGTAGAAGTAGGCAGCACAGAAGAAAGACAAGGTCACCTTGAAAAACCAACTAATCGGGTTATTATTGTCATTCTTGGACAAATTATCACTTAACAGCTGATAAGTAGTAGTTAAGAATATTACTAAAATAACAACTGTGATAATCAAACCATGAAATTCAAAATACAAAAATAACAAATACATGTGTCAAAGTGCACCAGTTCTATTTGCCACATTTTGCAATAACAAAGGAGACCAAGATGAACATTGAAGACTTACCTGAGACGGACGCCCAGAATTCGAGTTGGCAGTGCCGACTGCAGGTGCACTTGAAGTAATTTGGGTAGGTAGTGTTGTGACCGGAACTTAGCTGTGGACTAAGATCTAGGAGAGAGAAAAGGGAGAACGAAACAGGTCAGTATAAAGATTTAATCTTGGACGGAAAAACTGATAATGGACAAATTTAGGACGCACTGATCGTCTACAACTCATTTCAACCATCTACAGGCCTTAACAACTGTATTAGTTTTTGATGGCAGTATAATTTTTCAATACGCTTCTCTGAAGAACAACCATCTAGTTCCTGATTATCTCCCCAGACTTAACCACGATATGGTCATAAATGGATTTTCATCACTACGAACAAACCTAAAGAATCAACGTTTGAGGTTAGCTTCAAGAAATCACACTTAACTGCTAGTTATTTACCACCATTACGATTAGATTCCTTTTTAATTTTCAATGAGTACTAAGAATGTGATTTTAAAGCTATGACTGAATGATTGGCGACTGTAGGGCTGATGACATGCAGTCACACTACTTCTGCATATTATCCCAGCGATAGCTCTACTCATTTTGGTGTAACAACAGCCTGAAAAGTTTCATTAATAGTTGACACTTACAGCTACTGCATTTCTAATTATATCACCCTAATCTCGCAGTACTTCTCACTGTTGGAGTCGATTTTGTGAATGCATTTCAGTTTCTTTTACTTTTGTAAATAACCAGATTGATTTGTTACAAAAAAAACCAATTCAAAAGAAGACACATTCACTGAATTGCATTGGCAGTTGCAGAAAACTGGGATGTTATACACATACATACGTATCAGTCGTGTTTTACTTCATACTTAACAAGTCTCAGTGGGCAGCGACTGGTTTTTCGACAAGTTGAATAATATTCGGGGACATTTGATGTTGGACATACTTAGTCTCATCACTTTGTTCAAGCAATTAAAAATTTAATAAGCTGAGTTAACAGTAGTAATCATTATATTTTGCGGCCCCGAATCCTTTACATCGGTCTATAGGTTACTCAAATATCAAACATTTTAAGTTGTTCCTTGTCAATCTATCAAGACACCTTCAGCTACCAGTCAATTGTAGATGTGGATTAAGTGAATTCACAGGTTTACATCTAATCAGTAACTTTTTCAGTCAGTCAGCTACAACGTAGGACCAGGCACATATATGTATCGGTCCAGGTTGCCACACCTGTAAATACATCTCACTCCTGCAGGTCAGTCGCAGCCCGGATAGCTCAGTGGTGACGTCTCTGACTGTGAAGCTAGGTGACACGGGATCGAACCCATCAAGGAGCATCAGTTCCCTCAAGATTACAGGTACACCTTGCCAAGTAGCACGAAACCTAGGTCCAGGGTTTCCTGTTGACTACCTCCAATCACCATCTTAAGACTGACGTTGGTATTAAGATTTAAATATTAAATAGCTTCTTTTACTACCACTACGACGTTCTTATTAATGAAGACTACCATAATGTTGCAGTGCCTCACTATGTAAGTCATTGAACTAATAATGTTATTTCTTGCCACGGCTGTTTTGAGGGCAGTCAATCTATATAGCACAGAGATTCACTACAAATGAGTGAATTTCAGTGCCTATGAACACACGCCAACTTGTAATTTAACATGGGTTAAACTAACAGATGATTGAATGATTTCGTATTTCTAATATATTTCAATATATTTATTAATCGTTAAAAAGGGGATTGAATGAGTTTATTGGGTACGTTTAAAAACAGAATTTTTTATTTAGAAATTAAACTACATATCTTTAGAATAACTTACTAAGAGGCTGGCGATTGCTTCCGCTTCGACGACCAGTACCCCCAAGACTTGAACCTCTCTCCTTTGTTACAACAAAGTGTAAAAGTGATTTTGTAAAAGCAATACAATAACCAACCACATAAATACATCTATTCCTATATAATAAATAGTAATAATTTGATCCTAACGAATTTTCAAACGAATAGAGGCCAGATAAAAAATATTGCTTAGTGGACTGAAACGTAAAAGGATGATTACACAGGTACAGATTTTGATATATTGCGCATTAATTCTCTTCTCAAAATAGAGATTCAGTTACTTTGATGAAATTTGAATTCAAGCACGATGTTAAAAGCACGAGTCAATGTTACTGGTATTGATCAAAATTATTTAAAACCCAAGGGTCTTTAATTATACAGTCGAAAGATCATCTTGAGTCGATCTAAGCTAGACCACCAATGAAAATCTGGAAGCAATGGACGGCCGTTTTGTCCTAGTATGGAACTTTTTAGAAGTGCGTATCCACATACTGATAACAACCATGTGCTTACTAGTGACTAGTGAGAAGCCGTGACAAGTGGAGTCCAATCCGTGTTGGGTGTAAGGCAGTTATCCACCTGAGACAATAGGTGAAGGTTTGCTTAAGACCATGGACTGATTAAAGTTAGACAATGACACCGTTGGATGCCGCTTCAATGGTCTAGAGGCTAAGCGTTCGCGCGCGAGATCGAAGGTCCTGAGTTCGGGTTCAACACAAGGGATCGTGGACGCGTATTGCTGAGGAGCTCCGTACTAGGACGAAACGGTCATCCAGTGCTTCCAGGTTTGCAATGGTGGTCTAGCTTAGATCGACTCGTGAATTCAGTTGTGGCAAATTAAGCGAACTGTATATCCACTTGATCGAACCATTTATACTGAATCTGTTCTGACGAATACAGGAACTAGGTAGGATTGAGTGCTGAATGGAATAAAATTGGGTCAAAGTTCTGATAATAAAATTTGCTGATATTTTGAGAAACTAAGGTAAGGATTTGGTTTCTAGTCAAAGACAAAGACGCTAGGACAATCTGGCTAGGCTGTCAGTATCAGCCATAATTTGTAAAACCAATACACTGCGAATCAATAAAACTAAGAAGCAATATGCGTTTTATGGAGGCTAATGATGTTATTCGGCTTCTCAGATAGAAGCGAATGAAACGGGATCCAAAAGTGTTTCATTAGTCGGGAATAGATTTGAATTAGCAAACCCTAAGCTATATGGTGAACATTAAAGGTAGGAAAGATAAGTCAGTCGCAACTAAGAAACTGAACAAGCTTAACTTACTGGGACACTGCGCATATCGTCATTCATCCTCCAATTGCCATTTTCATGTCCACCCTCCTAAAAAATCAAAAGTTTGTGTATAATACTTTCAAAATGCGTTGAGTCAATCTATTTGTTGACAATGCAACGAATATATGTCGCTGAACTTTTTACATGTTTACTTTTAAGTACCAGTGTTTATTAAGAAAGACATTATAATTAATGAGAATAAAGTATTACACTAACTGAACAGATCTCTCAGTAGTCATATTATGACACTTTAAACAGCCGAGAGATAATAACATTTGTTCGCCCCGACCTACTTATGAGGTGTTTTTTACTGAAAACGATCACAAAAACCAATACGGCAAAACTATACCAGGTTTCCTTATTCATTCAAGATTTCAGTTGACCTAAAACCTGGAATTTTGTAATCTCACTTCCTCTGTTCGAAAAAATCTGGACACAAGTCAAAACCTCCAATAAAACCAACGAGGTCAACCAGTTAGAAACAAAGCCACCAAAATAGAATGACTATACGCTTACGGAATAATCAGAAACTACTACATAATGTATGAGTTGATAATGCTGTCTCGAACGACAAAAAAGCTTGGCAATTACGTCCATTTAGGTTAGAGAACGCAAGTGCTGAAAGCGTTCATCTGAGTTATAAATATTCTTCATTATTATCAACCATTTATCTTCTGTCCCTGAAGGAATGAGTTCGGCCAGAAAAGTAACCTTCCCACCGAAAATTATGACGTATCTAAATACATTTAACACATTTGTTGAATACAAGAAAACAAGAGCAATATAATCATGAAGAAATTGAAACTTTGATAATTAACTAACAGCATGTATAGGGACAAATTATTGTATTACACTACATCTAATTATCACAACAGCTTACCTTAGGTTCATTAAGTTTGCGTCTTTTCTCATCCATAACTGAACCACTTGTTGGGGTTGAGCTGCTGAGACCCAGATTTCCGCCGGGCGTAGGAGTCATAGGCGGAGGAAGCAACAGGGGATTGGCCAGTGCAGATAAACTCGAATGAGGAAGGCCAGAGAAATTAGATCCTAATTGAATACCACCTGAGTTGCTTGATCGACCTCCAGGTCCCCCGGCATCATCTGTGGATGAACCGCGACATGGCTGCTGAGAGATTGATGGGAGAGATGACGGGGACCTCCCAATATCGCCACCTCCTAGGCCCGCACTAATCGGGAATGTGCCCGGAAAACCAGGAAACTCACCACAACCGCCTAACAAACCGGTGATTGGATTTGGCGGTGGAGGGACTAGACATGGCCCGTTACCAGATGAGCGGTTGGATAACAGAAAACTGCCTGCTGCTGCAGCGGCGGCGGCAGCAGCGCGCTGTGAAAAGTAGAAAATTAACACAAAAGTGCGTGATCGAATATCGACTAAGTGTAGTTACGAAGAAAAACCAATTACCCATTAACATGATGAGTGACGAATGTCATTAATCCCCCATTTATTTCCGTTAATATAGCTTAAATTTTAGAAGCCAATCAAAGTGGTATTTTGTACTGTTCCACTCAAAAATATCGGTGATATAGTGTCCAACGATGTGAATAATGACTTGACACAGTTTGTAGCAGTACAAATGAAAAATTGATCCAGAGTAGGGCCAGAAAAACCAACAAGCGAAAAAATGTCCAAGGTTTGAGAAGCAAAGCAAATACATTAGCGTCATTATGCTCCATTCTTGAAACAGGTCATCCAGAGTTTACTAATTCAAACTAGGATATCCTTTCATCCCAGAGATCTGATTCAGGATGCCTACTTCCTGTCTACGATCAGTAGTTGAATACATGGTTTAATTGAATTTTGGTTTAACCATCCTTATCACTAATAGAATATACTATCTGCAGTAACTTAGATGTGCATCAACACTTATTTTACGAGTCATGGCAGAAAAATTGTTTACAAGGTTTTGAAAGGTTAAAAAGATTGTTTAAACTCAGAGCCGAGGCGATAGTATTTTATTGTGTAACTTGACAGTTAAGAGTACACTGCAGTCACTTAAAATAGCACTCACTTGTTTATCTTCATTACTCATTAACTTTTCGGCTTCACGTCCAAGTGGAGATATCCTTGAACCAGAAGACTGTAGCATTAGGGCCCCAGGTCCAACAGATGCTGCACCGGCTGCTGACATTAAACCATTCAACAGTGCCGCCGAAACTGACGGATTACCAGATGGAGAAAGAGAGGGAAGCAGACTGGACGTCTGTGCGTTAGCTGACCCTGACTGGAGAGATCCAGGGGTGCTGGACGATGTACTACCCCCAGAATGATTAGAAGTCAAATTAGAAGCATGTAAACCGGAAACGCCTGGGTTAGCACCCCCGATAACAGACAGCTGCTACAAAAATGCATTAATTTGCAAGAGAATACCTTGTATGCTTCGAACTGTTCTAATGGGAGCCCCATATTATTTCCATTGAAGAACTTCGAGGACTTTACATCTTCTATTTGTGCCTATATATTGGAGTGAAATCCAAATGACTGAACACTTACTGCCAATACTGAGTTCAATTCCTGCATTGTCACTTGTTTAGCTCTTTCGATAGCTGAAAGGACTTGAGATTGATGCTACGAATTTGTGGTAATATAGCAAGACTTACCTCTTGTGATAAGAATGGTAATACTTGAGTCAAAATAGCGCTTAATCTTTTAGCTATTTCCATCTAGCAAAGTTTACTAAGAGGATAATGACTTACTTGTCTGTGCATTTCTAGGTTTAAGCCATTAGCCATCTCATAATACATTACACAAATTCGTTGCATATCTGACCGCTCACTGAGGAGCTTCTCTCTTTCCAGTTGCAGCCTAAAAAAGCGATTATTGCAGAAAATATTCATACGAGTGGTTTTGCTGCTGTATGCAAGTGAACTCTTCTTTTATTCTATCACAAGTTTCTAATACAGTAAACTTGCATGAACCCCCCGGCCCAGAGGGCCCCTGTAATAATGAGTGTGAACTGGGAATACAAAAAGGAGGCAAAAACACTGTTTGGAAAAACTTACAGGTGGTCTGCTTGGAAACATGAGGCTTTAAAAAGAGACAGATGTCTCAATAACGAAAAATCCACGACCCAAACAAGAGACACAAACAAGACGAAAAGATAGATTCAAACAAGAGGTGTGAGAACTATTTCGTCCTTCAATGTTTCATGTACTAGTAATTGTGATACATTTTCTATGCCATTCCACGGAAAAATTTTGACTATCTGGAATATATCTTGATACGTATATTTTATCTTATTTTAAGTAGTTGAAAAAAGACACAAACGTCTATTTCGGAAAATAATTCGAATTCAGATTTTCAGATCTAGTTCCATGAGAAAGGGGGCTTTCTTGATATGTTTTTCAATGTCTAGCTATCTAACGAATCACCTAAATGAAGGCTTGAAAACGCTTTTGTCATAGCAGTAGTTTCCAGAAACGGAGAAACTCACTCTTAATGAGGATGTGCTCTGTTGCATCTCCGTCGTTTGTTCTTCGGCTTTAGAGGCTACGGTCTGTGACTAAACATTATAATGGTGTTACAAAATCCGTTTAGGCCTCTATACACTACATGGAGCTTCTGGCCTGAATTGTTATTCAATAATGTCATAGAATTTATATTTCCCTTTAGAAGTCAGAGCCAACCATGCAGAAAAGACTTTGCTAATCGGGTGAATCTTGTTTATGACTGTTAACCCAGAAGGAGCTTGTGACGGTGAATTGATCCCCAAAAAAGTGTTCCGTAAGACTTCGACATTTATACTGACTTCACTAGTTTTACTGGACACACTTAGATGATGTCACTCAATCAAGCATCCTTGCCAGATCAAGAGTGGGTATATAGTGGCATTGATCCTATCTACACAATTTGCAAAGCTGAACATGACATAACTGGGAAAATGCATACTCAACAATTAATGTGAAGAAAAGGTCAGCAAAAGAGGAGGCTGGCAGAATTATTTGAATTCGATTGGATGACATGGCTCAGCCTCGTAGACGTGGTCATTCTGTATAACTTTTTATTTACATTAAATATATTATCCTATATTCAGCCAAAATGTGTCCTTCAGAAGTACTTAGTATCATGCAGTTAATTTTTACGATACGATGAGTCAGTGTAGACAATGTGATTTTCACGTAAGATCTTATAGACTAGGCAGCCACATCATGATATACCTATGATTTTAGGATTAAGTCTATTATCATAATAGTATTTATAACGGAGTAGACCATAATTCAACAGATACACAGTGCTATACATCATTTTCAATTGCTAGATAGCTTAG
Source organism: Schistosoma mansoni (assembly GCF_000237925.1). NCBI lineage: Eukaryota > Metazoa > Platyhelminthes > Trematoda > Strigeidida > Schistosomatidae > Schistosoma > Schistosoma mansoni. The sequence continues at coordinate 17,821,035 of NC_031497.1, forward strand.
ACCAAACGCTTCTCAACACACCGATAGCTTTTCAAATATATCTTCGAACCCCTTCATTCTTGCCTTCTGATTTGACTGGGTTTGTGATCTTTGAATTATAAAGGTGTTACGTGTAAAGTTGCTGTCAAATTTCAAATGCCTATGGCATCTTTATGCTTACGAGTAAAGTCCGTCTCATAACAGTTGCCATTTCTCCTTACTTAATATACCACAATGTCGTAAGTGCTATTTGTTATTCTTTTAAGCTATTGATAGCCACTTATGTTTATAGTATCAGCTTTCTGGTTCGCTGTTAGCAACTGTGCACGTTGCTACATCCAGAGCAAGTTCTTTTACAGCGGGCAACTACAACATCAGTGTTTTTCCTAATATATGTAGTTAACATCCATCTGGCAATATTGCGAAGCACTCTCAGTCAGTTCGATGGTGTGTGTTTTCATCTAAACTTTAATATTATGTTCGGTGGTGCTTGGAGTGAGCAAATACGACCTTCAAGCAGATGGATACACTTTGAAGCATGCTTATCGATGACAACACGATTTCGTGATTTCAGAACCTGCTATAGACGCTTATGTATTAAGTCATTATCTCTTGCAATGTATGAGTGTCTTAAGATGACTTCAAGATGACTCATAATATCTCAAACACTACAATGGATCCTCTCATACACCTGCTGAAGTTGAATTCTAACATTAAGCTTAAAGGCAGCATACATAAGGTGAACGTTAAGTATAACCACTTTGAGAACTCTGAACCTCTTCTGGATGTGAATCTCCTGCTTGATTACACTTCTATCACTTTTATATATCAGCAACTCAGTAATTCACCAGTTAAAATTCTTTTCATCCCCTTTTTAAGCCCATTCCGTATTGAGCTCTGGACCTGTAGCTTAGTGGATGTAAGTTGTAGTTTTAAATTATTGCTATTACGTAGTGACATAAAATTGGTGATGAAGACCTCTCAGTTTTATAATTCCTATCATCTCTACATCCGATAGTCATAGAAATACATTTAACTACAATCCCAGAGCACGACCGAGTCTCAAACCAACTATCAGAAGTATTCGGTAAGTTACAAAACTTCCATACCTTCACTTTTTCCCCGAATACCATAGATTTGGAGGTACTATACAGCTTATCTACCGAGCAATGAACTTTGTGCCACATACTGTAGCCTCACTCTTTGATTCGTCTTCCAAAAAGTTACGTCAAATTTTCTTTCTGGCTGAGACAATGTGAGTGGGCTTCCCGTTATCCATAACCATACCACCTTAGATAAAATTTTAGGGTTCAGAGCCTAGCCAAAAACCTGTCTAGACTGCAAATATACAGTATTTGTTTGTTTTCCCTCTGTTTATGAAGTTCGTCTAGTTCTGTTGAATAAATAAGGTATATCATGGGAGAAAAGCCGTCACTTAAACAATAATGTAAGTTATTAAGCATGGACTAGGTTTCTAAAAGGTTAAAATGTCTCGCTCGTAACCTCCGTCCAACCCATATCTGTTAGACTTGACGGCCGATAAGTGAATAAATGCCAACTGAATTCTGTTTTGTTTACCGGGCTGTATATCACATAATTCTGATAACCTTCGTCTTTTCATTGCATTATCGAAATTAACCGGAATGATCGAATAGTCCCTCGAATGTAATGAATATTGGTCAAGAGATATCTTTGCCGGGAGAAAGTATACATACTACCGACTGAAAAACTGTTATGTATCTAGCCTGACTATTCCGGCTTTCCTTTATTTACAGGATTTGGTAAGTTCAATATTTCCTTCTGTTGTTGTCTAGAAAAAACAATATATCACCCCTTCCTGACTCTGACGCTTATCCTAAGTTCCTCAGTAGTTTGCAAGTGATGACTTTGACATGCAGTTTCTCTCGCTAACGATCTGTGTAAACTAACATGAATTAAGTTTGTTTCACTAGCTCCGTACGACCTATCATGTTAAAAATCAAAATTTCTTATTCATTTTCAACACACCTACAGATATAAAACTGACTAAAATTTTGTGAGCGCGAATCAACATGGTATAGCATTATTTGAAGTGAAGATGAAAAGATATGACAAAACGCTGAAACAAATATCTTATTTTAAAGATTCTGAAACATCTGTTATGTCAGTTAGAAAAAGCGATTTTTGTCCCACTGTCTCCTTAATCAAGATCAGGGTGTTTGATATCAAACTCAATTGGTTTCATACTCATAACTTGGATATGCTATAAGTGGTCTTATAATTTGGTTTTCACGTTTCCGCCGACATAGTATAAGTTGACATATTTACCGGTTGCATCCTACCAACTCTGTTGTTATTATGAACATAATATTTTCACATACATGGCAGAGCAACCTTTGGCGTAAAATGACCTGTAACTTTTGAAGGATCAAACTGTAATTGCTTTATTTTTGTGTTGCTAAGTACACCTTCAGAATTTTAGTAACCGTATTCTTTTGCTCGTATGCATTTTGAAAATTCAAGAACTTTCTGCCACAATTATTTGACTTTCGGTTTGCTTATGCGCTTGATTTAAATCTTCACCCATGTACAAAGCAAAAATGACGTCTTTTTACAGAGACCAGTTCACCAAACAGGATTTTCAGCAGTTTTTCTCGACTAATTTCAGACCTTAAAATAGAAATATGAAGAAGCCCATAGATTGCTATCTGACTTTTTCCCTGTGAACAATGAAACCAGTGTCAATAATTAAAACCAAAATGATACATCTGATATACCATTGTCCCTTCTCAAAACCCCTACGGCACAACCTTTTATAGTTTCCTGACCATTTTACTCTCCTGTAAAATCCATTATGGTCCTTGAAGTTGTCGAGTCCTTTAATAACTGTTTCATCTATATTTTGGTGGTCACCTCATATTGCGACCATCTTGTTGATGGACTCCGTTTGGTTTAATCGCACTAATCAATCCCTGGTGAGACGAATGAAGATGTCACGGACAGTGAGGGTTCGACAACGCCTTTACATGTAACACCTTTATAATCTAAGTATCACAAACCCAAAGAAACCAGAAATCAGGAATGAAGGAGATTGAATAATTACTAGGAAAGTAGTCGGTGTGCGGGGAAGTATGTGATCTAAGCTGATTAGTTGTTGAGAGGAACGCATGGCACGGCGTATGAACTAGTGCTTTGGTGCGGATGCGTGAGTGAGCGCCTTCAGCTAGGGTGTGTCTAATAAAACTAATAAGCTCAGTTTCAATGTCAAATACTTACAAAACCATTTTTCTTGGGGATTTGTTTGTCATTAAATAGATGCTTCATTTCATAGTTGTTGGGACAATTTATTGTTTCGGATATCACTTATTGATTAGTCAGTTAAATATTGATAACTCCCCCTCAGTGAACTAGGATCAATCACAGGAGAAGAGACATTGAATTTGTCTGTCACACCGTGCTCATGAAAGTCGGCTTCTGCGTGGCAGAATCAGGCTTTTATAGTGTCGGGCCAGAGTGTCATGAGTTGAAATGTAGGAAGCAAAACAGTCTTAATCTTAAGTAACTTGTGTGTCTGTCTCGTCAAGAAGAGTATAAGATAAACCGATGGACGAGAAAAAATATCACAAGATATGAAAACATTGTCCCAATATGTACAAATAAAAATGTGAAAAATTGCATATGATTTTCCAGTGAGGAACAGACTCACAGTTTACTGTTTGGTTTACCAGATCACGTTGGTCTTACCAATGAAGACTCCACAGGTATTCTGAGTTTGACAGTGCCTTTACAAGCAACACCTTTGTGGTCGAAGTATATTAACACAGTCAAATTTATCTAGAAGGCTATTTATATATAGGGAAGTGTTTAGTCTAAGCTGGCTGGCAGCTGCGAGTGATGCGTAGCACGGTGTACCCACTCGTGGTCTGGTACGGATGTGTGACTGAGTGCCTTCAGCTAGGTGTGTCCAGTAAAACTAATGAGGTCAATATCAATGTCGAAGACTTACGGAACTATGTATTTTTGGGATTCATTTACTGCTACATTGGGTTACTGTACTTCGGTTGTTGATGTGCGAGCTAGGTATTTCTATTCTCATCAATCAGACTGAAGAGCTTTCCCTGTATCTAAGAGACGTTAATAACTGGTAATTAGTTGTGTAACTTTAGCATTTCTTGCGTAATTCTTATTTTATGATAGTGCATGTACCTGTTGAGAGATGTATTGTTCAGGTATGTTTATTTAGTTTGTACCTACATCTTTTTCAATAGTACCTTTTCTATGCACTCTTGTACGCTTTGTAACGTTGTTACAAGGATGTTATTGGTCATTATTATTGATTGATCTACAAAGTAGAGAAGCAAGCTTTCGCTTCCGAATAAGCAGATGCTTTGAAATTATGAAAGTAGTAAGTGGGAATTCATTGCCTTCAAATGTGAAGCGGAATCGGTATGCAGTGTAGTGGTTCTTGTCCAGCCTGAAGGTAATTTGTATGAGGGTAAAAGAAGAACTCCTGAGTAGTGTGTATAAAGAATGCAATCAAACATCGGACGATAATTCAGAGGACACACAAAAATACACTTACTTTAAGTAGGGGACGGTCAAGAAGTGAACCATGGGTTCTCGCGCACATGTCGCAGATTTCGGATTTCGTTATTTAATTGCTATTAACGGCATTTTTTCCATCACACATCAAGTTTCCTAATATTTGCGCTTGTTACATAGCTTTTATTCCAGTTTATTAGTAGTTTGACGTAGTTGCTGCTCACAACCTAGGTGAATGCCTAGTCAGCCTAATGTGGTTATTTGTAACAATGCAAACTCAGGCAAGTGAAATTCACCATTTATGAAGTCAAAAATAGACTGCTATCATAGTTTTATGCAGAAATGAGCTCTAACACCTCTTACATTTGACTCACTTCCGTAATTATGATGGTGACGAACATGGATGTTGGTGTAGATTGCGTCGAGTCTCGATTGACTATGACCACCACTACAGTAAGATTACGCGCCCAAAGTCGACTTGGTTCCTTTGATAGCTCGTAAACCAGAAGGCTGTAACTAGTCCAGACAAAGTATATTTATTGGCGATCTCGTGGTATCGAGAGAATACCGAGACGTGCCAACGAGTACAGGCAATAAGGGCGGAGCGTAAGAAAGTTCGAACGGACAAGGCGGCGACCGAACGAAAAGTGATTTTGATACAGTTAAACAACAACGAGTACAGTAAAACAATCACTGGTACAACCGGTTATAATAATAATTGTTTCCATTATACCGTTCTCGTCGAGAAAAACAGGTCACTGCATTGGTGGTTGTTTATAAAATGTAGGTGGAAGTAATTAAGCGTTAAACTATTTATGAATATGATATAACTCGCTAATATACAGCCATAAACAGTTCTATCCATAATAAGTACGATCGTTTTCGACTGAATTGACATATTATTAGCTAACGTACCTGAGAAAGGAAAATTATGTGAGTAATAATTAACGTTATTAGCCTTTTCTGTTCGCCTTTTGAACATATACAGGAGCTGTGTATAACATCACTGTAATTTACACATTAACTGGTCACATTTTCTTCATAAGTAAAACTATTCGTGTTTGTTTGGAGCATGATAAATACACCATGTTGCTAGTTAATACTAGTTTATGATGTGTTTGTTATAGGAATTACGAATGAATTTCTATACATAGAGTCCGCACACTGACCAAGTTATAAACATAGTTCTAATGCATATTGACGAGTAATATCTAAATAGTGCTCACCAGTGATGTCATTATTGTATGCAAAGAGTGGATTGCTAAAAGTATTATGAACGTTGTAATTGAATTTTCCTCAGTTTTCATTCTACTAATTGAAGTTTTTGAATCCGTTTATTTGGTGACTGTAGTTTTTTTGTTAATACCAAATGACCAGCTGAAATTCTAGGAGGGTTAAAAAATGAAGAGCACTGTTTACAAGTAAGACACTTCTAGGTACATTCTGTTAGCTGCTATTTCATTTACTTATTGAATTTGATAATGATAACAAAGTTTAATCGTTTGTTTCACGATTAATTTAATGTTTTTCAGAAATGCATTAAGCTGGGGAGGTCCCCATACTTTTTTTGACATGCAAATTATGGCTTCTGTCAACTAATTGAAAGGCTCAAACCTTTCTAATAATGAAGTCTATGCAGGCGAACAACTTGGCGAACTTTTGAATATGGAAGATTATATGGAGAAACAATTTACAAATTGACGATAACTGGGTTTTAGATTGACTACTTCCACGTTTATTTACCTAATGAATTATCTAAATATAAATATAATAACTGTACAGTTTTTCGCATTATAAATATTTTTAGTATGTGTAATTATAGTCTAGCTCGGTACTAATACTATTTCGATAATAGACCTAGTCCAAAAACGGTAAATTTATCGTGTGATTGCCTAATCTGTAAGATTTTACGTGGAAGTCTTATCACTATCTACACTGACTCATCGTATAGTGACAGTTAACAATGATACTTAGTACTTCTGAAGAACACATTTATGCTGGAGATAGAATAATATATTTAATGTCAATAGAAATAAGTTAAACATAATGAGCACTTCTGCAAGACTGAGCTATGCCATCCAACTGAATGAATATCTTCACATCCACTACATCCTACATGTCGAATATACATCTTTTCACTCATTATATGATTGGCTTCGAAGACCATGTGGTTATGAAACAATCTCATTACAAGTATACATTCAAATATACTGTCATAGTGAAGAAACCTATATACACAATGCAATATTCTAGCGAAACTTCTAAAATGATTCGGTACTACAAGAAATGGGTACCTATAGAGCAAACGCTTTGTGGTTTTTTAGTTTTTACAAACAGTTACCCGTTAAGATTAACGGTATATCTCTCCATGAAACTAGGAAAGAGACGAAAATAAAAATTGGGCTAAAGTTTATTGATGCATCATTACTACTGGCACAGAAACAACAATATTTGGTGCAGAAAGACTATTTTACAAGTTGGATGTATAGTTAAGACAAAAATACTACTACAAAGAACTTCTTATAATAAACAGTTCCGGTCATGTCTCCACACTATGTTGTATTCCGACCAATATTTTTTATCGTAAAGAATACTACACAAAGACAAGCGTCAGAGAAACTACAGTCTTACCTACTTATTGATGATTCTTAAATAAAAGTGGCTCCGTAGAATCTGTACATATTGTTTGCTTCGTCTGGGTAGTGAAATTGTTGTTATTATGGAAATTGTGAGTGTTATTTACCTTTAATCGACTGCAATGTCTAAGAATATGATTGATTATACAGTTTATATTTCGCACTTGATCGGAATTACCTTTAAGAGTTCATCCTTTTATGTATGCCAGTAGAATATGACGGCAAGGACACCGGCATATCACAATTTACCCACAATCCAAGTTACATCTGCTCGCAATACTTTTTGCTTCCAGGCAAACACAACAGGACCCCTCGACCAAAGTTATCCCCGAAATTTATCCAAACCGTACAAAATTTCCCCCCAAATAGGGAGATTGGGAAGTTACGAAGCGACAATCGGTTTAACGTGTGCAATACAGGACAAAGAGAGCTAAATCAATGTTCTTCATAACGACTTTGTGGTTTTGCTGCAGCAAAAGACCATTTCAATATGAGAACACCTGATATTTGTGCAACTCAACGAACACCCACCAAACCCACAGCAAATGAAATACGGAATGACCGCCTCTTGTCAGGCTGTTCGAGGTCGTTGAAACGGAACGGTGAGTGGCTTTGAAAGGATCTAACCTTTTTGCCGTGCCTTTAATAAGGAAAGTGATGGGGAACAGTCGGCAATAACACAAGCTCATGACTAAGACGGCTTAAGAGTTGGAACTAGAAATAGACAGTGTAAAGTCTTAACCCTGTTACAGAGGTTTCCTTTGGCTTCAAGCGCCATCTGTGACCATTAAATTGGCTTTTTGCCAGTGAGTAGACCTTTTAAGAAATAATCTCAGAAGAACTAATCAGTCTTTCTGGTCTGTTTTTCTTTTTTAACTCAACCAGAACATGTGAATAAGAATAGAGAAGGATTGAGTCTTACCTTATGGTTTGTAATTTATTTCAAAATGGGGATTTTATAGAAATATCAAGCACAACTGTCTGTGATAACCCACAGGCTTACAAAAATTCACGACAGAAGACACCTCGTACAAAACGTTAAACGATAAAATTGTTAAATAGGCGAAAGTATTATTTACAACCTTCTGGCTAATTACGGACCGATGTGATTAGGACGTTTAGTATGATACTTTCTTTGGGTCCTTCTGGTAATGCATGTCATAAGTCAGAGGATGGCACTAAGTCTAAAAAGAAACCTGGAAAAACAGTAATATATGGAGAAGGTCATTCACTTTTCTTCTCGTACCAGGAAAATATGTGAATACGGGTGAGTTTGATATTTAATGTCATCAACAATAAGAAAGCTGAAACATTACTTATTTTATGCATCATTTAACGCCTAGAAATGGATTTGTGTTGGAAAGTTCCAAAATACGGCGAGACTATAATTTATGGACGAACCAATCAGATTTACGATAACAGGTCTTGAATTTTGGCGCGAAAGTATTTCGTTCATTTGGCTAAATAGAATTTTGTCATTATAGCTTATGTCAGTTCGTGATGAAATCCCTATATCTAATTCCTAACCCTAGTTATCAACTGTAAATAATAATCCTTATTCCTTATACTGGTTTATAACCCTCAATTAGCCGTAGTATGTAAGTGGACATTCTCAAGATCTTTTTAACGTCACTCAAAGGTCGTCCATAAATTATAGTCTCACTAAATTCTATCCAGTTAGTATTAAGCAGTCTTTTGGAAATATCTAGGAGAACGACGAATTACCTGTCACGCTTTTAATTGAATAATTGCCTTAATGATATGTTCAATATGCTTTTGAAACTTTTTAGGCAGTCAAGATTATGTTAAGCAGCATGAGTATGCACGTTTTTCTGTAGATACTTTAACCTTAGAGTAAAACTTGTCTGCGCTTCTCACCTTTTTTTTGTCATATCCAAGGTGCCATATAGGTTTAGTTTTGGGTTATTAAAAGTGTCTACGAAATCGGTTTGACAGTTCAATTTACAGACTTATCAATATGGTAACTAGAATCAACGAAAGCTGTAGACATTAATATTTATCTATTTTAGTATAGCTACTGTAATTAAATGTTCAATCCTCTGATCCTTTTCATCTCACAATAACGCAAAAATATTGATAGTACTTTCTTAGTCTTAACAATATTTTAAATTATATCTGGAATGGAGGTTGAAAGCCTTGAGGAAAGAAATTTTATTTGAATAGAATGAGGAAGAAGTGGCAAATTATGGAAGTTTGCTTAGTTTTTATTTAATATCATTTAGCTTTTGTAACTTACTCTCCGAATCTTATACTTTCGTCTGGTCTAGAAATTTTTGTCATATTTTCTTCGATTCCAAATTAATTGTATTTCAAACGAAGCTCTTGTGTCCTATCTTTGTACGTTAAAGGCCTTATTTTGACGTACATCGTATTTCCTCATTTGTTATGAGTTGTAATCTAGATATTTATACATTTGTTTGTGTACATTCTTGATCAAATATGTAGGCTTTTACTACATTTATCTTCTCTTCACTCATCAACCAATCAGTTGTCGTGTATCAGATTAAAATTCAGATAATAGAACAGTTTCTCTGCTCCCTTCTGAAGATCAGTTTGTAATTATTCAATCTCATTTATACCCTTCAGGATTCCTTTGATATTATTTTGTCTAAATTACGTGCGGTCTCAAAAAGCCTGTGTGAAGAGTTTTAAATGTTGGTGGTCATCGAAAAAAAGACATGTAAAATCAAGGCGGAAATGAAACGAGTGGTAGAGCGAGACTTGGTGAGTGGAACAGCACAGTATACAGGGCGAATTAGCTCAGGACTCCCATCTATATTTCACGAAACACTCATTTTGAACACATATTTCTGCTTAGTTTCTACCTCTTCTTTAAATGTTTTTGTTGTGATGATCCTGCAAATTTCTCGCAATTGACATGACAAGCTCATGAAACATTAAGGAGCATTTCATCCAATCAGCGTTTGATTAGAAGTTATGTTAGTAACATAGCGAAAATGAAAAGTCGCATGTAGAGATTCTGATTGGCTGATTAATACACTGTTACTATGTTTAGCAGCATTCTAGAATTTTCAGTAAAACCCAAGGACTTTAAAATACTATAAAAACCCTATATTTTCTGTATATAAAACGAACCTTGGAGTAAAGTGCTCCCCGCATGTTTTGTGCCTTTTCTCCCGTCTTCAAGTCACTGTATAATTCTAGCTAGGGGGTTACGAAACTAACTTAGGATCCGAATATAGCGTTCAACCAACAAGACGTCTCAGTTTTATTTGCACTGCACTTATCAGGATACACATTTTTAAACTATTCAATATGCCCTTTTTTCTCACCACTTTTATTTTATATATTTTACAAAACATAAGCACTCACATATAACTGGTGAAGAAAATTGGAAGTGACTACATTGGTTTATGATGCAGATGTAGTAGATCTGTTCAATTTAAGAGGTCCTTCAATTTTGGTGCAAAATCAAAAGCTGCTCTGGTTCTCGGTGTTTCATTCAAGAATATCAGTTAGTAGTATATACTGCTTTAAACGTACATAAAGTGTAGTAGTGACAGAAATATTGCAAGTAAACGACATACGTACCGGATTAAGTTAGCATTTGTGTTTGTCAATGGAGTTAGGACATTGGTACTGTTGAACCTTGTGCAGTTCTACTAAATCAAGCTTGTTCAACTTTTACACCTTCAATGCGGCTGTAAAATATTGGATGTAGTCTAGGGAAAATAACACATGTGTAGTGACCTCTCATTACTTCCTCACTCCATGGACTTCACAACGATGTAGTTATTAGTGGCAATATTTGTAGTTCTGGAATGTATAATACATCTTTGAACCTGGTTGTCAATTGTTCTTCTTCAATAAATCATTGGGTTTTGTCCAGTTGTTCGCAATGTCTCTGTAACAGGTGGTTCTCATAGTAGTATATCTTATATTTCTGGGAATGGCTTAGAGATCAGGCTATAGTATTTAACAGACATTCTTCTTAAAACATTATAGATCCAAGTGGCTTTAAATCTGGTATATAATTTAACTCCACTTAATCGCGTATTTTACCTGCAAATATTTCATCACTTAGGCCACCTAATGATATTTAACAAGTATCATTGGGATTAATTAATAACTCATAATACTAGCTTCTATCCATTTTGGAATTTTTCCAGTTAAGAGCTTGGGTAATGGAAAACATCATGAAAATGTCTGCTGTTACCAAGACTATCAACTTAACGTGCCCATATTAACTGAAATGGGCTTTGGGATTGGAAGATTTTCCAAGTGAAATAGGATAACCTGGAATTTATATTTTATTGTTTTTGAGTAACAATGACCAGAAATATTAAAATAGGAACTATCATACCATTTGCTGACTCTATAAAGTATTTTATTGGATACAAGTTTGACTTTGCAATTGAATGTTAATCGCTTAACACAAGCTTACAATCTATCACATGCAGCCATTTTTTAAAATCTAATTGGTCTTTTGAGAATATTCCAGATTATAACAGTTAGTAAATTTTATCATCCATTATAGCTTTGACACTTCATCTGCTTTTATATCTAAATTATCCTAAACTAATTTCAACTATATTCTTATTTTCAAGAGTTGTAGTATCTTATTACAAACATTTTAAACTAAGAAAAGTATAATTCTTAGTTGAAATCATGAGTCAATTGAAGCTAGACCATCATGGAAAACCTGGAAGCATTGGACGGTCGTTTCGTCCTATTATGGGACTCCTCGGCAGTGCGTATTAACGATAATTAACAATAACAGAAACAGATAATCATGAAGGAAGAATAAAAAGAAATCAGTCCATAATTAAAATTCTATTTATAAAATATACATTTATTTTCTTATATATAATTTAATTACCTAAATTCATAAACAAATAGCTTTTCAATTATTATTAAATAAGTTTTATAATAATAATAATTATGATAATTTATCAAAACGTTCTTTGGTTTTTGCACGAATATATGCTTGGGTTAATTCTTTTGGTGTTGAATCAATCGATATTGTGTTTTTTGATGAATTACTTGAACCAAGACCAGCTTGTGGATTAATACGTAAATTAACAGTTATCTTGAATATTGACATATAATAGTAGAGTTGAATAACGCCATCATGGTAGTGTAGAACAAGTTGTGGAGGAAAAATATTTTTTTGAAAAATAAAGGAAGAACACTTTATTATTTAAATATTTTAGATAAACAAGAAACATAAATGTTACGAAACAGAGAATAAATTCAACTGAATTAAAAAGGGTAGTTATTTGATGTAATACTTTAACTTAGTAAAGGTTTATGTACTTAACTTTACTGCACACTTTATTTATGTGTAGACTGATATGACACTATTTAATTGTCTAGACTATATTACCTTTTAATTCACTTAGTATTGCTTGTTTGAATCTTCCCATTGATGCTTAGGACTGCAACTGGTCAGTCTCTTATTGGCATATGTGCATACTGTGCGTATTGCCTCGATATTGCCTTAGTTCACAAGCATTATAAGCAAAGATGGATAGCTGCTAGCAGTGGAATCCAGGACGCACGTTTCATCCTATTTGCACAAGCAAGTGGCTATCAGGAATCAGTAGCTGAGTGAATAACGTGATGGTGTTTGAAGCGAAAAGTACTGGGTTCGAGTTTCAGAGTGAACATCAACTCTGAGATGCAGGTACATCCAGCTGATGAGTCCGAAATAGGACGAAACGCGCGTCCTCGATTCCACTGTTAGCCACCATCCATCTTTGCTTATATTACGTTGTGATGGGGAATGAATTTGTTATTATAACTTAATGGTACAAAACATCAAACGCTTTAACCATTAAGTTGTCTTGTTTATGCATATTTTATTCTACTTTTAAATTTGTGATAACTATTCAGGGATGATTGAAAATATTTAGATTTTACAATGATAATATCGACCTTTTTTATTTTAGATAACATCAGTTTCTATTTAAAGTAGAGGTGTGATTTTCATCTTCACCGTAAACTAATCATGTCATCTGGAAAGTCATCTTATTTTGCATGAATCTTTTGTCGATCGATGATACCTTTAATTCACCAATAGTTTGAAATAATGGTCTGGTGGCAGAAGTACTAGGCTGGTTAACCTGTAAGTCGCAAGTTCGAATCCCATTTTACTTATTAGGGTTTAGGCAACCAGGTAATACCAGTAGGTCCCAGAAAAGTAGAGTGGCTCAAAACCGAGTAGTATACAAACCACTAATTTATGGGTTATACTTCAACAACATATTCAGATAATTAGCCAATGGTTACGTCGTCTGAAATCTATTCGGTTGAAATTCTGTAGTCGGTAACTTCATTAAGTTATCAGTTCAACCATGTCGACCATCTCAACATGTAATCAGTCAATTATTTTGCCATAACTCTAACTTTTTTTTCCAAAATATGGTGTAATCTGTTTGATACCATGGAAAGCGTTTCTGAAGTGCGGTTGAGTCATTGTGTATACAAGTTTTTCATTAACATAAAGTGAATACAAAGGAAAATTAAACATTATCATCTCTAACTTCCTAAATGGCTTATCATGAAATACAGTACTGAAATATTCGTCTGACACCCTAACGGACCTGATGAGTAGAATTTAATGAACTAAGTCAGGAAACAGTGTTCAAGGAATTTGTATTTATGGTTAAATTTCGTTATCCATAAACATCTTTTGTTTGTAACTGGTTAATTGTCAATTAATTACAATGTTTTCAGTTGGAAATCTCATCACTTTTTTCTAGTCAAACTTGACTATTTCATAAATCGCAATATGTAAAAAAAAGATGATGCACGCTTAAATAATTTTGAATAAGTAGGAAATAGTTACCCATTATTCACTAATCTACAAAAAAATTTACCAGTTATTATTATTTTTAGGTTAAAGAAGAATTAAACAGTAAAAATAGAATCAAACTAGTGAAAATCAATTACCGGTTCTGAAATTCCAGTTTTACTTTTACCCAATCCTTGACCAGGTGTCCAACCCATTTTAGCTAATAATTTAGCTCCTTTATTTTCATCTCCAATCGGTTTATGTACACTGGCTGGTGTTGGTCGAGTTATTAGTGGAGTTTTATTAATTTGATGTATTATTACACCTGGTGCAGGAGGTAATGGATAACCTGCTGCTTTTAAATTCGCTTCGATTGCACGTCGTTGTGCAGCACGATCCATATATTGTTTGTCTGTTTTTGCTTGAGGTCTTATTCGTGGAAACTATTGATTGAAATGTAAACAAAGTTATTTTTAGAAAAAAAAAGCTTATTGTACTTGTTTTCGAAGATCATATACATAATGAACTGACTTTAGCTAAACAATTATTTCATACCATGGAGAAAGAAACAACTGTTTCGTTCTAGTATGAGACTTCTCAACAGTACGTAACTGAAACTACAAGAGAGATCGAACTGAAGATTCTAGGGTATACGGTAAGCATGACGCCTTGAGATAACTGAATTGATATCTTATGATTCACATTTTTAACTTAAGTCAATTTGTTAAAACTCAATACAATTTACTTTTGTTAAATCGCTAATTAAAGCCAGTGTAAGTTAATATAAACTTATCAAAGTAAGAATATTTTATACAGATTTAGCCAAAAAAGGCATTAAAGAAACTTGTCAGTACCCGAAGAGTTTTAATCTCGATAATGCCGTTTAACAGCAGATGACAATTATCCTAGCATATTTCCCGAAGAATGCACGTAGAAAAGTATTTGCAATAAAGGTGAATTAATGACAGTAATGTCTAGACAAGCTTTTATTATAAATAAACAGCTCAGTGGTAAGCTAATCAGTGTCAATGTAACGCTTACAATATCCCAATTGTTTTGTAACAATAATGTCGAATATAACCAGTTGTTTAGTTTTGTGTAGCTCAGTCATTAGGATGATATATTAAGTATATCATTCAGTTCTAAACTATCCAGACAAAAACATCATTCATTCCGAACATAGATACTGAGATAAGATTGCCAGATATACCTATAAAAATGTCAGTTTATGAAAGGTACCCTAAAGATAACGTCATTCGCGTTTCACAAAAGTATACCATGAGACAAGTTGATCAATCAAAACGCTAAGTGAAGCTAAATAAAACCATTAAAATTATGCTCTACATTTTAAGCAACAAAAAAAACAAACTTAAACGAAACTTAAAATGATCAATCATTTAATATCCTTTCTGTCAACTGGAGGTTTGCATCCCTCTATGCAACTTAGGCTTTCTAATCATTATTACTACATTTAAAACTTTACAAATTCAAAGCCGAATTATTAAATAGTTTAATTTTTCAGTAAACAAAAAGAAATCACACATCAGAGATTCTCTAATATCCTTTGCATTTTCTACAGTTAGGACTAATACTAATCATTTATTAATTTAATATGACAATAACAAACAATATTATCCAAGAAGGTAAACTGCACCAACGTGGAAGATTCCATTCTTATTAGGATAACGGAAGAAAAAAAAAGAAACAGGTAACTTACCTTTAAACCATATTTTTTTTTTATTTCATCTAATTTAGCTCTTCTTTCAGCATCTTTTGATGAAGATGCTGTTTTATTTTTGATTCCGATGATTTGAAAGGAAAACAAAATAAAATTTGGTCATTTAGAAGAAAAAAAGGAAGTAATTAAAACTAGATTATTTAGCAATAACCAAAAGTATTACTTTCAAATTCACTTGTTGTTGTTTACTTGTTTCTTCTTATTGTTATTTAGGACTGAAATTGGTCAGTCTCTTGTTGGCATATGTGCATCCTGTGCGGACTACCTTAATATTGTCTGAAGTCAAGGTTATCTCAATTATCAAACGAAAATAATAGCTGGCCAAAAACCAGAATGAATTAAACAGTTCTTTCATTATAGTTTGATTCTCCTCAGTAATATGGACGCAAATTTCAAACAAGATTGAACCCAGGACTTTAAGAGTCGCATAGTGAACATTATAGCATTAAACCAATCAGTTGTAACTGAATGGTTTACACTACCAACTTTAGTTTGTTGGTCAAATAGCCAGATTATTCAATGTAGTCAATTATATTTGCCTGTCTTATGATCAGTATAATTAAATGCATAATTTCTCAGTTAGAAGAAATCATTTTCTAAATAATGCAACGCATAAAGAAAAAGTCTTTATAATTAATTACTTGGTATAGTTCCAGTTAGATTTTCTGTATTCTTATGATTTGCAGAATTGATTGTTTCACTGACGTCTACAATTGAAGTTAAAGCAGCCTTAATCTCGTCTGGATCACATTGTCCACATGTTTCATTACCATTATGTATGTGTACAAGTAAACGAGTTGATCCTAATCGTATTATATCACCATGACGTAATATGGATGATTTACACTTAAATAAAAGAAAACAAGAAAAAGAAGGGAACATATATAAAAATAAAAGGTCAACTAGACTGGAAATGGGGGGGGGTAAGAGTAGACAAGGCTAATAATAATAATAATAATAATAATGTGGAAACAATTTGAAACCTAGTCACTCTAGATAATAAGCTAATATTACCAGGGTAGGTTTAAGGTGAGAACACACTGTTTTTGAATACACAAAGGGGATTTGAATTTTCGTATGGCTAAGACTTCAATAAACCTTAGTATACGCCCTTTTACACTTTTATACAACACCACAAAAGCTGAGTTAAGATCAATCTTATGGTCTGTTTCGATTACATGTTTGGCAATAGAGGATGATGGACGTTTATCCTCTACTCTTATTGGGTCATTTGATTCTATTTGTTTCTGCACCCATTTTGATACATGTTTATACACCCTAATTTTGAGATGCTTGTGTTTGGAAAAAAAGCAATTTTAGCAACTGGAATTCAATAGTCCTGATGATTTTTCGCTCAGTGGTACTTCGATGGCCCCAGGTTCTTTTTATGAGAATGATTAAAAGCAAAATTATTTAAAACCGATGAGTTTTGTTTAAGAAAAAATAAACAATTCCTCACTAGATAATTTTCCAGTAATATTCAAATGTTGAATCTGTTTACAGAATAAATAAAGATCGTTTTATGTAAAATGTATGGTGTTTTGCATGTATGTATGTATGTGTTTATGTTATTCTTACTAAACTCCTGTAATCAGATTAAGTTTAAGGTTACAGTCGGAGTTATATTATTTATTAGAGTTATCCACTAACTAGATTTAAATATAAAAGATAAACTAGTCAAAATGTATAATAACCAAAAAATCAGGACCGTATTTTATCACCAATCAAATCCATCTCAATGCTGTTAGATATTACATTTGACGTAGAAATGAATACATAAGTTAATGAATGTGTTTTTCTTTTTACTATTATTCTATCAATGAGTATCTGTGTCCAACTAATTGCAACTCATTAAATCTACTCACAATAACTGTATTTCGCCATACATGTAGGACATAAGCTGTCGTTAATCTCTCTTTATTTAACACACTAAAAGAAGAATCCTTTTTGAAAAAAAACTAGCTTCATCAAAATCAAACGTTTGTCACCTGCTTACACTAAATCTAATACCGTGACCAGTTATATATAAAGAATACGGAACAATACGAGGTACATGTCTGGTCTTCCTGATGTTCGATATAGTAAACTAAATATATAATAAATTTATAGAGTCTCACAACTATTAGACATGTACATATTAATTGCATTAGAAAACTAGTTGTTAAGTGATGCAAAAGAGGATTAATGAATGAACAATCGAAATTTATTTTTAGCAGAATCTAGTTCTTAATTTATATATGAATATGATAAAAATTTCTTCTGGACATTATCAGTAATCAATAAAAACTACCAAAAACAAAACTACTAATCAGATAAAACAATAAACTAACATTTTCTAAGGTAAATACATATAGAATAAAAAAATTTAAAATTATGAATTACCTTTGGCAATGTAATCCCATTGATAGTGGTGCTGAAATTAGAACCTCTATCCAATAGAGAATACTGACGAGTATCTGTATCGTAAATAACTTCACATTGCAACTATTATTAAGAAAAGAAGAAAAATAGTTTGTTAAAAAACTGCTACCAAACACTATAGAATATTTCATCAAAGTAAGTCATATCTAAGACAAGCAAAAAACTACAACATAAATTATACATAAAATAGAAGATTATGAACAACCACCACATAAAAAGGAAAAAGTGAAGAACATGTCAAGGAGATTACCAATACTTCCAACACTGATATATTGATAAACAAAAAGAAGAGAGGAAGGTCAATTCAGGACGAAGTGAAAAGCATCGAAACAACAGAAAAAGAATAAAAAACAGGGGAAAACGACAAAAGAAATTATTCACAAAAAAGCACTTTCAGTAATATCCGGTGAACACAAAACAAAAATACAGAATAATAACAGGAAATATAAGAAAAATAAGCAAAACAGACAAAAAAGAAACCAAAACTCAACGAAATAGACAAACCCACATAAATACAAATAAAAACAAAGAAATTCTCAGCGAAACCAGGAAAGAAATGTTCGAGTATAATTGCAAAAATAGTGCACAGGTGTGGTGTCAGTAATTAGCTGTGTGCAAGGTATATATATATCACAAACAAATATCATACTTGATTACATTTACCACAACCACAAACATCAATGTCACTCAAGTCAGCTGTCCGTATTCAAAGCTTTGTCAAGTCATTCCAACTACATCGCATTACCACACACTTGTCTACTTATTCCCTTGTAGCTGCACAACCACTACTCAGAGGACTCAGGCACACCCACTAACAATGTTGAATTACGAACGACCCATATATACACATATACATTGTGACACAGGATAATTACCTTCGAATGCAATAGTCCCATCACAATCACAACGCAACTATGACTAAGTATATGAACTCATTTAGTCAACTAGATCAGTGTGAAGTTCGGTAGATGGAAATGTGCACGAAGAATGACAATGTCATGGTATCTGTTAGTGCGAAGTACCAGTGAACCAGTGTCTATCTGTTGGGTTGTGTAAGAGCTGGTGTTTATGGAATGAGTGAAATGGTGTAAGTATTTATTTGTGTATGATGTATTTGTGAAGGCAATTGTTGTCTGTTTATGGATGATTGATGGGTCGTTATATTGTGGAATGAAAGTAGAGTGTATGAAGTGGGTGAAGGTGAGTTTATTCGAGCGATAGTTTGGTGCTTTCTGTTTAGTTTGAATATGTGTCTGGTGTGGTAGATGTTGGTGTTAGATTTGCGTGTGGTTGGCAGTAGTTGAGTGAAGAGGGAGCTATATTGTTATTCAAAGGGATGATCCGAAGACCTCCCCACTGACAAAAACTACGCGTCCGAGCGAGCCCAATTAGGGATCGTCGCAGGCTTCAACACGCCGGAGTGCAATGGCGAGCCTCCACCTGGGGCCAGGGCATTCGTGATCACCCTGGTCCCGGCGCCAAGTAAGTTTAAGCAAACGATTCAACAATAACATACCTATTATTCTTCAACACATTACACTCAATCATCAATTAGCAAACATTTCACACTAACAACATACACAACCATTCGCATCACCATATTACACTCTCACTACATAAACATTTATAACGAAAAACCAATTCTCAACAAAAATCACCATCAAATACACAAATGCACTCGCAAACATCAATTACAATATTCAAAAACACCAACCACATATACTACTTCACATCAATTCAGTAGACAAAATCCAACATCATACGCAACTCGGGCAATTGCATCGCGCTAAATCAACAACATCTTTCAGGCAGAACACACATCACACAAACACAGATTACCATCATTCCACAAATCCCAATGTACTAATACCATCATTCCACAAATCCCAATGTACTAATACTATTCACAACACCTAATCCTCAAATCAAAACAAACACACCATACTGAAACAATGCATCTCCGGGAACAACACTCCTCTCAGTCAGCAACAAGCAATAACACAACTAATATCCTTCTCACATAACTAATATATATATATATATATATTTATATATATATATTAGACACAAATATCATACGTGATTACATTTACCACAACCACAAACATCATTTACCACAACCACAAACATCAATGTCACTCAAGTCAGCTGTCCGTATTCCATCGCATTACCACACACTTGTCTACTTATTCCCTTGTAGCTGCACAACCACTACTCAGAGGACTCAGGCACACCCACTAACAATGTTGAATTACGAACGACCCATATATACACATATACATTGTGATATACACATATACATTGTGACACAGGATAATTACCTTCGAATGCAATAGTCCCATCACAATCACAACGCAACTATGACTAAGTATATGAACTCATTTAGTCAACTAGATCAGTGTGAAGTTCGGTAGATGGAAATGTGCACGAAGAATGACAATGTCATGGTATCTGTTAGTGCGAAGTACCAGTGAACCAGTGTCTATCTGTTGGGTTGTGTAAGAGCTGGTGTTTATGGAATGAGTGAAATGGTGTAAGTATTTATTTGTGTATGATGTATTTGTGAAGGCAATTGTTGTCTGTTTATGGATGATTGATGGGTCGTTATATTGTGGAATGAAAGTAGAGTGTATGAAGTGGGTGAAGGTGAGTTTATTCGAGCGATAGTTTGGTGCTTTCTGTTTAGTTTGAATATGTGTCTGGTGTGGTAGATGTTGGTGTTAGATTTGCGTGTGGTTGGCAGTAGTTGAGTGAAGAGGGAGCTATATTGTTATTCAAAGGGATGATCCGAAGACCTCCCCACTGACAAAAACTACGCGTCCGAGCGAGCCCAATTAGGGATCGTCGCAGGCTTCAACACGCCGGAGTGCAATGGCGAGCCTCCACCTGGGGCCAGGGCATTCGTGATCACCCTGGTCCCGGCGCCAAGTAAGTTTAAGCAAACGATTCAACAATAACATACCTATTATTCTTCAACACATTACACTCAATCATCAATTAGCAAACATTTCACACTAACAACATACACAACCATTCGCATCACCATATTACACTCTCACTACATAAACATTTATAACGAAAAACCAATTCTCAACAAAAATCACCATCAAATACACAAATGCACTCGCAAACATCAATTACAATATTCAAAAACACCAACCACATATACTACTTCACATCAATTCAGTAGACAAAATCCAACATCATACGCAACTCGGGCAATTGCATCGCGCTAAATCAACAACATCTTTCAGGCAGAACACACATCACACAAACACAGATTACCATCATTCCACAAATCCCAATGTACTAATACTATTCACAACACCTAATCCTCAAATCAAAACAAACACACCATACTGAAACAATGCATCTCCGGGAACAACACTCCTCTCAGTCAGCAACAAGTGACAGAGACCGCGACACATTGACCAACACTCTACGGGCAATAACACAACTAATATCCTTCTCACATAACTAATATATATATATATATATATTAGACACAAATATCATACGTGATTACATTTACCACAACCACAAACATCAATGTCACTCAAGTCAGCTGTCCGTATTCAAAGCTTTGTCAAGTCATTCCAACTACATCGCATTACCACACACTTGTCTACTTATTCCCTTGTAGCTGCACAACCACTACTCAGAGGACTCAGGCACACCCACTAACAATGTTGAATTACGAACGACCCATATATACACATATACATTGTGACACAGGATAATTACCTTCGAATGCAATAGTCCCATCACAATCACAACGCAACTATGACTAAGTATATGAACTCATTTAATCAACTAGATCAGTGTGAAGTTCGGTAGATGGAAATGTGCACGAAGAATGACAATGTCATGGTATCTGTTAGTGCGAAGTACCAGTGAACCAGTGTCTATCTGTTGGGTTGTGTAAGAGCTGGTGTTTATGGAATGAGTGAAATGGTGTAAGTATTTATTTGTGTATGATGTATTTGTGAAGGCAATTGTTGTCTGTTTATGGATGATTGATGGGTCGTTATATTGTGGAATGAAAGTAGAGTGTATGAAGTGGGTGAAGGTGAGTTTATTCGAGCGATAGTTTGGTGCTTTCTGTTTAGTTTGAATATGTGTCTGGTGTGGTAGATGTTGGTGTTAGATTTGCGTGTGGTTGGCAGTAGTTGAGTGAAGAGGGAGCTATATTGTTATTCAAAGGGATGATCCGAAGACCTCCCCACTGACAAAAACTACGCGTCCGAGCGAGCCCAATTAGGGATCGTCGCAGGCTTCAACACGCCGGAGTGCAATGGCGAGCCTCCACCTGGGGCCAGGGCATTCGTGATCACCCTGGTCCCGGCGCCAAGTAAGTTTAAGCAAACGATTCAACAATAACATACCTATTATTCTTCAACACATTACACTCAATCATCAATTAGCAAACATTTCACACTAACAACATACACAACCATTCGCATCACCATATTACACTCTCACTACATAAACATTTATAACGAAAAACCAATTCTCAACAAAAATCACCATCAAATACACAAATGCACTCGCAAACATCAATTACAATATTCAAAAACACCAACCACATATACTACTTCACATCAATTCAGTAGACAAAATCCAACATCATACGCAACTCGGGCAATTGCATCGCGCTAAATCAACAACATCTTTCAGGCAGAACACACATCACACAAACACAGATTACCATCATTCCACAAATCCCAATGTACTAATACTATTCACAACACCTAATCCTCAAATCAAAACAAACACACCATACTGAAACAATGCATCTCCGGGAACAACACTCCTCTCAGTCAGCAACAAGTGACAGAGACCGCGACACATTGACCAACACTCTACGGGCAATAACACAACTAATATCCTTCTCACATAACTAATATATATATATATATATATATATATATATATATATATATTAGACACAAATATCATACGTGATTACATTTACCACAACCACAAACATCAATGTCACTCAAGTCAGCTGTCCGTATTCAAAGCTTTGTCAAGTCATTCCAACTACATCGCATTACCACACACTTGTCTACTTATTCCCTTGTAGCTGCACAACCACTACTCAGAGGACTCAGGCACACCCACTAACAATGTTGAATTACGAACGACCCATATATACACATATACATTGTGACACAGGATAATTACCTTCGAATGCAATAGTCCCATCACAATCACAACGCAACTATGACTAAGTATATGAACTCATTTAGTCAACTAGATCAGTGTGAAGTTCGGTAGATGGAAATGTGCACGAAGAATGACAATGTCATGGTATCTGTTAGTGCGAAGTACCAGTGAACCAGTGTCTATCTGTTGGGTTGTGTAAGAGCTGGTGTTTATGGAATGAGTGAAATGGTGTAAGTATTTATTTGTGTATGATGTATTTGTGAAGGCAATTGTTGTCTGTTTATGGATGATTGATGGGTCGTTATATTGTGGAATGAAAGTAAAGTGTATGAAGTTGGTGAAGGTGAGTTTATTCGAGCGATAGTTTGGTGCTTTCTGTTTAGTTTGAATATGTGTCTGGTGTGGTAGATGTTGGTGTTAGATTTGCGTGTGGTTGGCAGTAGTTGAGTGAAGAGGGAGCTATATTGTTATTCAAAGGGATGATCCGAAGACCTCCCCACTGACAAAAACTACGCGTCCGAGCGAGCCCAATTAGGGATCGTCGCAGGCTTCAACACGCCGGAGTGCAATGGCGAGCCTCCACCTGGGGCCAGGGCATTCGTGATCACCCTGGTCCCGGCGCCAAGTAAGTTTAAGCAAACGATTCAACAATAACATACCTATTATTCTTCAACACATTACACTCAATCATCAATTAGCAAACATTTCACACTAACAACATACACAACCATTCGCATCACCATATTACACTCTCACTACATAAACATTTATAACGAAAAACCAATTCTCAACAAAAATCACCATCAAATACACAAATGCACTCGCAAACATCAATTACAATATTCAAAAACACCAACCACATATACTACTTCACATCAATTCAGTAGACAAAATCCAACATCATACGCAACTCGGGCAATTGCATCGCGCTAAATCAACAACATCTTTCAGGCAGAACACACATCACACAAACACAGATTACCATCATTCCACAAATCCCAATGTACTAATACTATTCACAACACCTAATCCTCAAATCAAAACAAACACACCATACTGAAACAATGCATCTCCGGGAACAACACTCCTCTCAGTCAGCAACAAGTGACAGAGACCGCGACACATTGACCAACACTCTACGGGCAATAACACAACTAATATCCTTCTCACATAACTAATATATATATATATATATATATATATATATATATTAGACACAAATATCATACGTGATTACATTTACCACAACCACAAACATCAATGTCACTCAAGTCAGCTGTCCGTATTCAAAGCTTTGTCAAGTCATTCCAACTACATCGCATTACCACACA
Source organism: Schistosoma mansoni (assembly GCF_000237925.1). Classification (NCBI taxonomy): domain Eukaryota; kingdom Metazoa; phylum Platyhelminthes; class Trematoda; order Strigeidida; family Schistosomatidae; genus Schistosoma; species Schistosoma mansoni. The sequence continues at coordinate 17,845,608 of NC_031497.1, forward strand.
CTTGTCTACTTATTCCCTTGTAGCTGCACAACCACTACTCAGAGGACTCAGGCACACCCACTAACAATGTTGAATTACGAACGACCCATATATACACATATACATTGTGACACAGGATAATTACCTTCGAATGCAATAGTCCCATCACAATCACAACGCAACTATGACTAAGTATATGAACTCATTTAGTCAACTAGATCAGTGTGAAGTTCGGTAGATGGAAATGTGCACGAAGAATGACAATGTCATGGTATCTGTTAGTGCGAAGTACCAGTGAACCAGTGTCTATCTGTTGGGTTGTGTAAGAGCTGGTGTTTATGGAATGAGTGAAATGGTGTAAGTATTTATTTGTGTATGATGTATTTGTGAAGGCAATTGTTGTCTGTTTATGGATGATTGATGGGTCGTTATATTGTGGAATGAAAGTAGAGTGTATGAAGTGGGTGAAGGTGAGTTTATTCGAGCGATAGTTTGGTGCTTTCTGTTTAGTTTGAATATGTGTCTGGTGTGGTAGATGTTGGTGTTAGATTTGCGTGTGGTTGGCAGTAGTTGAGTGAAGAGGGAGCTATATTGTTATTCAAAGGGATGATCCGAAGACCTCCCCACTGACAAAAACTACGCGTCCGAGCGAGCCCAATTAGGGATCGTCGCAGGCTTCAACACGCCGGAGTGCAATGGCGAGCCTCCACCTGGGGCCAGGGCATTCGTGATCACCCTGGTCCCGGCGCCAAGTAAGTTTAAGCAAACGATTCAACAATAACATACCTATTATTCTTCAACACATTACACTCAATCATCAATTAGCAAACATTTCACACTAACAACATACACAACCATTCGCATCACCATATTACACTCTCACTACATAAACATTTATAACGAAAAACCAATTCTCAACAAAAATCACCATCAAATACACAAATGCACTCGCAAACATCAATTACAATATTCAAAAACACCAACCACATATACTACTTCACATCAATTCAGTAGACAAAATCCAACATCATACGCAACTCGGGCAATTGCATCGCGCTAAATCAACAACATCTTTCAGGCAGAACACACATCACACAAACACAGATTACCATCATTCCACAAATCCCAATGTACTAATACTATTCACAACACCTAATCCTCAAATCAAAACAAACACACCATACTGAAACAATGCATCTCCGGGAACAACACTCCTCTCAGTCAGCAACAAGTGACAGAGACCGCGACACATTGACCAACACTCTACGGGCAATAACACAACTAATATCCTTCTCACATAACTAATATATATATATATATATATATATATATATATATTAGACACAAATATCATACGTGATTACATTTACCACAACCACAAACATCAATGTCACTCAAGTCAGCTGTCCGTATTCAAAGCTTTGTCAAGTCATTCCAACTACATCGCATTACCACACACTTGTCTACTTATTCCCTTGTAGCTGCACAACCACTACTCAGAGGACTCAGGCACACCCACTAACAATGTTGAATTACGAACGACCCATATATACACATATACATTGTGACACAGGATAATTACCTTCGAATGCAATAGTCCCATCACAATCACAACGCAACTATGACTAAGTATATGAACTCATTTAGTCAACTAGATCAGTGTGAAGTTCGGTAGATGGAAATGTGCACGAAGAATGACAATGTCATGGTATCTGTTAGTGCGAAGTACCAGTGAACCAGTGTCTATCTGTTGGGTTGTGTAAGAGCTGGTGTTTATGGAATGAGTGAAATGGTGTAAGTATTTATTTGTGTATGATGTATTTGTGAAGGCAATTGTTGTCTGTTTATGGATGATTGATGGGTCGTTATATTGTGGAATGAAAGTAGAGTGTATGAAGTGGGTGAAGGTGAGTTTATTCGAGCGATAGTTTGGTGCTTTCTGTTTAGTTTGAATATGTGTCTGGTGTGGTAGATGTTGGTGTTAGATTTGCGTGTGGTTGGCAGTAGTTGAGTGAAGAGGGAGCTATATTGTTATTCAAAGGGATGATCCGAAGACCTCCCCACTGACAAAAACTACGCGTCCGAGCGAGCCCAATTAGGGATCGTCGCAGGCTTCAACACGCCGGAGTGCAATGGCGAGCCTCCACCTGGGGCCAGGGCATTCGTGATCACCCTGGTCCCGGCGCCAAGTAAGTTTAAGCAAACGATTCAACAATAACATACCTATTATTCTTCAACACATTACACTCAATCATCAATTAGCAAACATTTCACACTAACAACATACACAACCATTCGCATCACCATATTACACTCTCACTACATAAACATTTATAACGAAAAACCAATTCTCAACAAAAATCACCATCAAATACACAAATGCACTCGCAAACATCAATTACAATATTCAAAAACACCAACCACATATACTACTTCACATCAATTCAGTAGACAAAATCCAACATCATACGCAACTCGGGCAATTGCATCGCGCTAAATCAACAACATCTTTCAGGCAGAACACACATCACACAAACACAGATTACCATCATTCCACAAATCCCAATGTACTAATACTATTCACAACACCTAATCCTCAAATCAAAACAAACACACCATACTGAAACAATGCATCTCCGGGAACAACACTCCTCTCAGTCAGCAACAAGTGACAGAGACCGCGACACATTGACCAACACTCTACGGGCAATAACACAACTAATATCCTTCGCACATAACTAATATATATATATATATATATATATTTATATATTAGACACAAATATCATACGTGATTACATTTACCACAACCACAAACATCAATGTCACTACATTTACCACAACCACAAACATCAATGTCACTCAAGTCAGCTGTCCGTATTCAAAGCTTTGTCAAGTCATTCCAACTACATCGCATTACCACACACTTGTCTACTTATTCCCTTGTAGCTGCACAACCACTACTCAGAGGACTCAGGCACACCCACTAACAATGTTGAATTACGAACGACCCATATATACACATATACATTGTGACACAGGATAATTACCTTCGAATGCAATAGTCCCATCACAATCACAACGCAACTATGACTAAGTATATGAACTCATTTAGTCAACTAGATCAGTGTGAAGTTCGGTAGATGGAAATGTGCACGAAGAATGACAATGTCATGGTATCTGTTAGTGCGAAGTACCAGTGAACCAGTGTCTATCTGTTGGGTTGTGTAAGAGCTGGTGTTTATGGAATGAGTGAAATGGTGTAAGTATTTATTTGTGTATGATGTATTTGTGAAGGCAATTGTTGTCTGTTTATGGATGATTGATGGGTCGTTATATTGTGGAATGAAAGTAGAGTGTATGAAGTGGGTGAAGGTGAGTTTATTCGAGCGATAGTTTGGTGCTTTCTGTTTAGTTTGAATATGTGTCTGGTGTGGTAGATGTTGGTGTTAGATTTGCGTGTGGTTGGCAGTAGTTGAGTGAAGAGGGAGCTATATTGTTATTCAAAGGGATGATCCGAAGACCTCCCCACTGACAAAAACTACGCGTCCGAGCGAGCCCAATTAGGGATCGTCGCAGGCTTCAACACGCCGGAGTGCAATGGCGAGCCTCCACCTGGGGCCAGGGCATTCGTGATCACCCTGGTCCCGGCGCCAAGTAAGTTTAAGCAAACGATTCAACAATAACATACCTATTATTCTTCAACACATTACACTCAATCATCAATTAGCAAACATTTCACACTAACAACATACACAACCATTCGCATCACCATATTACACTCTCACTACATAAACATTTATAACGAAAAACCAATTCTCAACAAAAATCACCATCAAATACACAAATGCACTCGCAAACATCAATTACAATATTCAAAAACACCAACCACATATACTACTTCACATCAATTCAGTAGACAAAATCCAACATCATACGCAACTCGGGCAATTGCATCGCGCTAAATCAACAACATCTTTCAGGCAGAACACACATCACACAAACACAGATTACCATCATTCCACAAATCCCAATGTACTAATACTATTCACAACACCTAATCCTCAAATCAAAACAAACACACCATACTGAAACAATGCATCTCCGGGAACAACACTCCTCTCAGTCAGCAACAAGTGACAGAGACCGCGACACATTGACCAACACTCTACGGGCAATAACACAACTAATATCCTTCTCACATAACTAACTAATATATATATATATATATATATTTATATATATATATTAGACACAAATATCATACGTGATTACATTTACCACAACCACAAACATCAATGTCACTCAAGTCAGCTGTCCGTATTCAAAGCTTTGTCAAGTCATTCCAACTACATCGCATTACCACACACTTGTCTACTTATTCCCTTGTAGCTGCACAACCACTACTCAGAGGACTCAGGCACACCCACTAACAATGTTGAATTACGAACGACCCATATATACACATATACATTGTGACACAGGATAATTACCTTCGAATGCAATAGTCCCATCACAATCACAACGCAACTATGACTAAGTATATGAACTCATTTAGTCAACTAGATCAGTGTGAAGTTCGGTAGATGGAAATGTGCACGAAGAATGACAATGTCATGGTATCTGTTAGTGCGAAGTACCAGTGAACCAGTGTCTATCTGTTGGGTTGTGTAAGAGCTGGTGTTTATGGAATGAGTGAAATGGTGTAAGTATTTATTTGTGTATGATGTATTTGTGAAGGCAATTGTTGTCTGTTTATGGATGATTGATGGGTCGTTATATTGTGGAATGAAAGTAGAGTGTATGAAGTGGGTGAAGGTGAGTTTATTCGAGCGATAGTTTGGTGCTTTCTGTTTAGTTTGAATATGTGTCTGGTGTGGTAGATGTTGGTGTTAGATTTGCGTGTGGTTGGCAGTAGTTGAGTGAAGAGGGAGCTATATTGTTATTCAAAGGGATGATCCGAAGACCTCCCCACTGACAAAAACTACGCGTCCGAGCGAGCCCAATTAGGGATCGTCGCAGGCTTCAACACGCCGGAGTGCAATGGCGAGCCTCCACCTGGGGCCAGGGCATTCGTGATCACCCTGGTCCCGGCGCCAAGTAAGTTTAAGCAAACGATTCAACAATAACATACCTATTATTCTTCAACACATTACACTCAATCATCAATTAGCAAACATTTCACACTAACAACATACACAACCATTCGCATCACCATATTACACTCTCACTACATAAACATTTATAACGAAAAACCAATTCTCAACAAAAATCACCATCAAATACACAAATGCACTCGCAAACATCAATTACAATATTCAAAAACACCAACCACATATACTACTTCACATCAATTCAGTAGACAAAATCCAACATCATACGCAACTCGGGCAATTGCATCGCGCTAAATCAACAACATCTTTCAGGCAGAACACACATCACACAAACACAGATTACCATCATTCCACAAATCCCAATGTACTAATACTATTCACAACACCTAATCCTCAAATCAAAACAAACACACCATACTGAAACAATGCATCTCCGGGAACAACACTCCTCTCAGTCAGCAACAAGTGACAGAGACCGCGACACATTGACCAACACTCTACGGGCAATAACACAACTAATATCCTTCTCACATAACTAATATATATATATATATATATATATTTATATATTAGACACAAATATCATACGTGATTACATTTACCACAACCACAAACACATCAATGTCACTCAAGTCAGCTGTCCGTATTCAAAGCTTTGTCAAGTACATCGCATTACCACACACTTGTCTACTTATTCCCTTGTAGCTGCACAACCACTACTCAGAGGACTCAGGCACACCCACTAACAATGTTGAATTACGAACGACCCATATATACACATATACATTGTGACACAGGATAATTACCTTCGAATGCAATAGTCCCATCACAATCACAACGCAACTATGACTAAGTATATGAACTCATTTAGTCAACTAGATCAGTGTGAAGTTCGGTAGATGGAAATGTGCACGAAGAATGACAATGTCATGGTATCTGTTAGTGCGAAGTACCAGTGAACCAGTGTCTATCTGTTGGGTTGTGTAAGAGCTGGTGTTTATGGAATGAGTGAAATGGTGTAAGTATTTATTTGTGTATGATGTATTTGTGAAGGCAATTGTTGTCTGTTTATGGATGATTGATGGGTCGTTATATTGTGGAATGAAAGTAGAGTGTATGAAGTGGGTGAAGGTGAGTTTATTCGAGCGATAGTTTGGTGCTTTCTGTTTAGTTTGAATATGTGTCTGGTGTGGTAGATGTTGGTGTTAGATTTGCGTGTGGTTGGCAGTAGTTGAGTGAAGAGGGAGCTATATTGTTATTCAAAGGGATGATCCGAAGACCTCCCCACTGACAAAAACTACGCGTCCGAGCGAGCCCAATTAGGGATCGTCGCAGGCTTCAACACGCCGGAGTGCAATGGCGAGCCTCCACCTGGGGCCAGGGCATTCGTGATCACCCTGGTCCCGGCGCCAAGTAAGTTTAAGCAAACGATTCAACAATAACATACCTATTATTCTTCAACACATTACACTCAATCATCAATTAGCAAACATTTCACACTAACAACATACACAACCATTCGCATCACCATATTACACTCTCACTACATAAACATTTATAACGAAAAACCAATTCTCAACAAAAATCACCATCAAATACACAAATGCACTCGCAAACATCAATTACAATATTCAAAAACACCAACCACATATACTACTTCACATCAATTCAGTAGACAAAATCCAACATCATACGCAACTCGGGCAATTGCATCGCGCTAAATCAACAACATCTTTCAGGCAGAACACACATCACACAAACACAGATTACCATCATTCCACAAATCCCAATGTACTAATACTATTCACAACACCTAATCCTCAAATCAAAACAAACACACCATACTGAAACAATGCATCTCCGGGAACAACACTCCTCTCAGTCAGCAACAAGTGACAGAGACCGCGACACATTGACCAACACTCTACGGGCAATAACACAACTAATATCCTTCTCACATAACTAATATATATATATATATATATATATATATATATATATATATATATATATATATATTAGACACAAATATCATACGTGATTACATTTACCACAACCACAAACATCAATGTCACTCAAGTCAGCTGTCCGTATTCAAAGCTTTGTCAAGTCATTCCAACTACATCGCATTACCACACACTTGTCTACTTATTCCCTTGTAGCTGCACAACCACTACTCAGAGGACTCAGGCACACCCACTAACAATGTTGAATTACGAACGACCCATATATACACATATACATTGTGACACAGGATAATTACCTTCGAATGCAATAGTCCCATCACAATCACAACGCAACTATGACTAAGTATATGAACTCATTTAGTCAACTAGATCAGTGTGAAGTTCGGTAGATGGAAATGTGCACGAAGAATGACAATGTCATGGTATCTGTTAGTGCGAAGTACCAGTGAACCAGTGTCTATCTGTTGGGTTGTGTAAGAGCTGGTGTTTATGGAATGAGTGAAATGGTGTAAGTATTTATTTGTGTATGATGTATTTGTGAAGGCAATTGTTGTCTGTTTATGGATGATTGATGGGTCGTTATATTGTGGAATGAAAGTAGAGTGTATGAAGTGGGTGAAGGTGAGTTTATTCGAGCGATAGTTTGGTGCTTTCTGTTTAGTTTGAATATGTGTCTGGTGTGGTAGATGTTGGTGTTAGATTTGCGTGTGGTTGGCAGTAGTTGAGTGAAGAGGGAGCTATATTGTTATTCAAAGGGATGATCCGAAGACCTCCCCACTGACAAAAACTACGCGTCGGAGCGAGCCCAATTAGGGATCGTCGCAGGCTTCAACACGCCGGAGTGCAATGGCGAGCCTCCACCTGGGGCCAGGGCATTCGTGATCACCCTGGTCCCGGCGCCAAGTAAGTTTAAGCAAACGATTCAACAATAACATACCTATTATTCTTCAACACATTACACTCAATCATCAATTAGCAAACATTTCACACTAACAACATACACAACCATTCGCATCACCATATTACACTCTCACTACATAAACATTTATAACGAAAAACCAATTCTCAACAAAAATCACCATCAAATACACAAATGCACTCGCAAACATCAATTACAATATTCAAAAACACCAACCACATATACTACTTCACATCAATTCAGTAGACAAAATCCAACATCATACGCAACTCGGGCAATTGCATCGCGCTAAATCAACAACATCTTTCAGGCAGAACACACATCACACAAACACAGATTACCATCATTCCACAAATCCCAATGTACTAATACTATTCACAACACCTAATCCTCAAATCAAAACAAACACACCATACTGAAACAATGCATCTCCGGGAACAACACTCCTCTCAGTCAGCAACAAGTGACAGAGACCGCGACACATTGACCAACACTCTACGGGCAATGGCAATAACACAACTAATATCCTTCTCACATAACTAATATATATATATATATATATATATATATATATTAGACACAAATATCATACGTGATTACATTTACCACAACCACAAACATCAATGTCACTCAAGTCAGCTGTCCGTATTCAAAGCTTTGTCAAGTCATTCCAACTACATCGCATTACCACACACTTGTCTACTTATTCCCTTGTAGCTGCACAACCACTACTCAGAGGACTCAGGCACACCCACTAACAATGTTGAATTACGAACGACCCATATATACACATATACATTGTGACACAGGATAATTACCTTCGAATGCAATAGTCCCATCACAATCACAACGCAACTATGACTAAGTATATGAACTCATTTAGTCAACTAGATCAGTGTGAAGTTCGGTAGATGGAAATGTGCACGAAGAATGACAATGTCATGGTATCTGTTAGTGCGAAGTACCAGTGAACCAGTGTCTATCTGTTGGGTTGTGTAAGAGCTGGTGTTTATGGAATGAGTGAAATGGTGTAAGTATTTATTTGTGTATGATGTATTTGTGAAGGCAATTGTTGTCTGTTTATGGATGATTGATGGGTCGTTATATTGTGGAATGAAAGTAGAGTGTATGAAGTGGGTGAAGGTGAGTTTATTCGAGCGATAGTTTGGTGCTTTCTGTTTAGTTTGAATATGTGTCTGGTGTGGTAGATGTTGGTGTTAGATTTGCGTGTGGTTGGCAGTAGTTGAGTGAAGAGGGAGCTATATTGTTATTCAAAGGGATGATCCGAAGACCTCCCCACTGACAAAAACTACGCGTCCGAGCGAGCCCAATTAGGGATCGTCGCAGGCTTCAACACGCCGGAGTGCAATGGCGAGCCTCCACCTGGGGCCAGGGCATTCGTGATCACCCTGGTCCCGGCGCCAAGTAAGTTTAAGCAAACGATTCAACAATAACATACCTATTATTCTTCAACACATTACACTCAATCATCAATTAGCAAACATTTCACACTAACAACATACACAACCATTCGCATCACCATATTACACTCTCACTACATAAACATTTATAACGAAAAACCAATTCTCAACAAAAATCACCATCAAATACACAAATGCACTCGCAAACATCAATTACAATATTCAAAAACACCAACCACATATACTACTTCACATCAATTCAGTAGACAAAATCCAACATCATACGCAACTCGGGCAATTGCATCGCGCTAAATCAACAACATCTTTCAGGCAGAACACACATCACACAAACACAGATTACCATCATTCCACAAATCCCAATGTACTAATACTATTCACAACACCTAATCCTCAAATCAAAACAAACACACCATACTGAAACAATGCATCTCCGGGAACAACACTCCTCTCAGTCAGCAACAAGTGACAGAGACCGCGACACATTGACCAACACTCTACGGGCAATAACACAACTAATATCCTTCTCACATAACTAATATATATATATATATATATATATATATATATATATATATATATTAGACACAAATATCATACGTGATTACATTTACCACAACCACAAACATCAATGTCACTCAAGTCAGCTGTCCGTATTCAAAGCTTTGTCAAGTCATTCCAACTACATCGCATTACCACACACTTGTCTACTTATTCCCTTGTAGCTGCACAACCACTACTCAGAGGACTCAGGCACACCCACTAACAATGTTGAATTACGAACGACCCATATATACACATATACATTGTGACACAGGATAATTACCTTCGAATGCAATAGTCCCATCACAATCACAACGCAACTATGACTAAGTATATGAACTCATTTAGTCAACTAGATCAGTGTGAAGTTCGGTAGATGGAAATGTGCACGAAGAATGACAATGTCATGGTATCTGTTAGTGCGAAGTACCAGTGAACCAGTGTCTATCTGTTGGGTTGTGTAAGAGCTGGTGTTTATGGAATGAGTGAAATGGTGTAAGTATTTATTTGTGTATGATGTATTTGTGAAGGCAATTGTTGTCTGTTTATGGATGATTGATGGGTCGTTATATTGTGGAATGAAAGTAGAGTGTATGAAGTGGGTGAAGGTGAGTTTATTCGAGCGATAGTTTGGTGCTTTCTGTTTAGTTTGAATATGTGTCTGGTGTGGTAGATGTTGGTGTTAGATTTGCGTGTGGTTGGCAGTAGTTGAGTGAAGAGGGAGCTATATTGTTATTCAAAGGGATGATCCGAAGACCTCCCCACTGACAAAAACTACGCGTCCGAGCGAGCCCAATTAGGGATCGTCGCAGGCTTCAACACGCCGGAGTGCAATGGCGAGCCTCCACCTGGGGCCAGGGCATTCGTGATCACCCTGGTCCCGGCGCCAAGTAAGTTTAAGCAAACGATTCAACAATAACATACCTATTATTCTTCAACACATTACACTCAATCATCAATTAGCAAACATTTCACACTAACAACATACACAACCATTCGCATCACCATATTACACTCTCACTACATAAACATTTATAACGAAAAACCAATTCTCAACAAAAATCACCATCAAATACACAAATGCACTCGCAAACATCAATTACAATATTCAAAAACACCAACCACATATACTACTTCACATCAATTCAGTAGACAAAATCCAACATCATACGCAACTCGGGCAATTGCATCGCGCTAAATCAACAACATCTTTCAGGCAGAACACACATCACACAAACACAGATTACCATCATTCCACAAATCCCAATGTACTAATACTATTCACAACACCTAATCCTCAAATCAAAACAAACACACCATACTGAAACAATGCATCTCCGGGAACAACACTCCTCTCAGTCAGCAACAAGTGACAGAGACCGCGACACATTGACCAACACTCTACGGGCAATAACACAACTAATATCCTTCTCACATAACTAACATATATATATATATTAGACACAAATATCATACGTGATTACATTTACCACAACCACAAACATCAATGTCACTCAAGTCAGCTGTCCGTATTCAAAGCTTTGTCAAGTCATTCCAACTACATCGCATTACCACACACTTGTCTACTTATTCCCTTGTAGCTGCACAACCACTACTCAGAGGACTCAGGCACACCCACTAACAATGTTGAATTACGAACGACCCATATATACACATATACATTGTGACACAGGATAATTACCTTCGAATGCAATAGTCCCATCACAATCACAACGCAACTATGACTAAGTATATGAACTCATTTAGTCAACTAGATCAGTGTGAAGTTCGGTAGATGGAAATGTGCACGAAGAATGACAATGTCATGGTATCTGTTAGTGCGAAGTACCAGTGAACCAGTGTCTATCTGTTGGGTTGTGTAAGAGCTGGTGTTTATGGAATGAGTGAAATGGTGTAAGTATTTATTTGTGTATGATGTATTTGTGAAGGCAATTGTTGTCTGTTTATAGATGATTGATGGGTCGTTATATTGTGGAATGAAAGTAAAGTGTATGAAGTGGGTGAAGGTGAGTTTATTCGAGCGATAGTTTGGTGCTTTCTGTTTAGTTTGAATATGTGTCTGGTGTGGTAGATGTTGGTGTTAGATTTGCGTGTGGTTGGCAGTAGTTGAGTGAAGAGGGAGCTATATTGTTATTCAAAGGGATGATCCGAAGACCTCCCCACTGACAAAAACTACGCGTCCGAGCGAGCCCAATTAGGGATCGTCGCAGGCTTCAACACGCCGGAGTGCAATGGCGAGCCTCCACCTGGGGCCAGGGCATTCGTGATCACCCTGGTCCCGGCGCCAAGTAAGTTTAAGCAAACGATTCAACAATAACATACCTATTATTCTTCAACACATTACACTCAATCATCAATTAGCAAACATTTCACACTAACAACATACACAACCATTCGCATCACCATATTACACTCTCACTACATAAACATTTATAACGAAAAACCAATTCTCAACAAAAATCACCATCAAATACACAAATGCACTCGCAAACATCAATTACAATATTCAAAAACACCAACCACATATACTACTTCACATCAATTCAGTAGACAAAATCCAACATCATACGCAACTCGGGCAATTGCATCGCGCTAAATCAACAACATCTTTCAGGCAGAACACACATCACACAAACACAGATTACCATCATTCCACAAATCCCAATGTACTAATACTATTCACAACACCTAATCCTCAAATCAAAACAAACACACCATACTGAAACAATGCATCTCCGGGAACAACACTCCTCTCAGTCAGCAACAAGTGACAGAGACCGCGACACATTGACCAACACTCTACGGGCAATAACACAACTAATATCCTTCTCACATAACTAACATATATATATATATTAGACACAAATATCATACGTGATTACATTTACCACAACCACAAACATCAATGTCACTCAAGTCAGCTGTCCGTATTCAAAGCTTTGTCAAGTCATTCCAACTACATCGCATTACCACACACTTGTCTACTTATTCCCTTGTAGCTGCACAACCACTACTCAGAGGACTCAGGCACACCCACTAACAATGTTGAATTACGAACGACCCATATATACACATATACATTGTGACACAGGATAATTACCTTCGAATGCAATAGTCCCATCACAATCACAACGCAACTATGACTAAGTATATGAACTCATTTAATCAACTAGATCAGTGTGAAGTTCGGTAGATGGAAATGTGCACGAAGAATGACAATGTCATGGTATCTGTTAGTGCGAAGTACCAGTGAACCAGTGTCTATCTGTTGGGTTGTGTAAGAGCTGGTGTTTATGGAATGAGTGAAATGGTGTAAGTATTTATTTGTGTATGATGTATTTGTGAAGGCAATTGTTGTCTGTTTATAGATGATTGATGGGTCGTTATATTGTGGAATGAAAGTAAAGTGTATGAAGTGGGTGAAGGTGAGTTTATTCGAGCGATAGTTTGGTGCTTTCTGTTTAGTTTGAATATGTGTCTGGTGTGGTAGATGTTGGTGTTAGATTTGCGTGTGGTTGGCAGTAGTTGAGTGAAGAGGGAGCTATATTGTTATTCAAAGGGATGATCCGAAGACCTCCCCACTGACAAAAACTACGCGTCCGAGCGAGCCCAATTAGGGATCGTCGCAGGCTTCAACACGCCGGAGTGCAATGGCGAGCCTCCACCTGGGGCCAGGGCATTCGTGATCACCCTGGTCCCGGCGCCAAGTAAGTTTAAGCAAACGATTCAACAATAACATACCTATTATTCTTCAACACATTACACTCAATCATCAATTAGCAAACATTTCACACTAACAACATACACAACCATTCGCATCACCATATTACACTCTCACTACATAAACATTTATAACGAAAAACCAATTCTCAACAAAAATCACCATCAAATACACAAATGCACTCGCAAACATCAATTACAATATTCAAAAACACCAACCACATATACTACTTCACATCAATTCAGTAGACAAAATCCAACATCATACGCAACTCGGGCAATTGCATCGCGCTAAATCAACAACATCTTTCAGGCAGAACACACATCACACAAACACAGATTACCATCATTCCACAAATCCCAATGTACTAATACTATTCACAACACCTAATCCTCAAATCAAAACAAACACACCATACTGAAACAATGCATCTCCGGGAACAACACTCCTCTCAGTCAGCAACAAGTGACAGAGACCGCGACACATTGACCAACACTCTACGGGCAATAACACAACTAATAGGCAATAACACAACTAATATCCTTCTCACATAACTAATATATATATATTAGACACAAGACACAAATATCATACGTGATTACATTTACCACAACCACAAACATCAATGTCACTGTCCGTATTCAAAGCTTTGTCAAGTCATTCCAACTACATCGCATTACCACACACTTGTCTACTTATTCCCTTGTAGCTGCACAACCACTACTCAGAGGACTCAGGCACACCCACTAACAATGTTGAATTACGAACGACCCATATATACACATATACATTGTGACACAGGATAATTACCTTCGAATGCAATAGTCCCATCACAATCACAACGCAACTATGACTAAGTATATGAACTCATTTAGTCAACTAGATCAGTGTGAAGTTCGGTAGATGGAAATGTGCACGAAGAATGACAATGTCATGGTATCTGTTAGTGCGAAGTACCAGTGAACCAGTGTCTATCTGTTGGGTTGTGTAAGAGCTGGTGTTTATGGAATGAGTGAAATGGTGTAAGTATTTATTTGTGTATGATGTATTTGTGAAGGCAATTGTTGTCTGTTTATGGATGATTGATGGGTCGTTATATTGTGGAATGAAAGTAGAGTGTATGAAGTGGGTGAAGGTGAGTTTATTCGAGCGATAGTTTGGTGCTTTCTGTTTAGTTTGAATATGTGTCTGGTGTGGTAGATGTTGGTGTTAGATTTGCGTGTGGTTGGCAGTAGTTGAGTGAAGAGGGAGCTATACTGTTATTCAAAGGGATGATCCGAAGACCTCCCCACTGACAAAAACTACGCGTCCGAGCGAGCCCAATTAGGGATCGTCGCAGGCTTCAACACGCCGGAGTGCAATGGCGAGCCTCCACCTGGGGCCAGGGCATTCGTGATCACCCTGGTCCCGGCGCCAAGTAAGTTTAAGCAAACGATTCAACAATAACATACCTATTATTCTTCAACACATTACACTCAATCATCAATTAGCAAACATTTCACACTAACAACATACACAACCATTCGCATCACCATATTACACTCTCACTACATAAACATTTATAACGAAAAACCAATTCTCAACAAAAATCACCATCAAATACACAAATGCACTCGCAAACATCAATTACAATATTCAAAAACACCAACCACATATACTACTTCACATCAATTCAGTAGACAAAATCCAACATCATACGCAACTCGGGCAATTGCATCGCGCTAAATCAACAACATCTTTCAGGCAGAACACACATCACACAAACACAGATTACCATCATTCCACAAATCCCAATGTACTAATACTATTCACAACACCTAATCCTCAAATCAAAACAAACACACCATACTGAAACAATGCATCTCCGGGAACAACACTCCTCTCAGTCAGCAACAAGTGACAGAGACCGCGACACATTGACCAACACTCTACGGGCAATAACACAACTAATATCCTTCTCACATAACTAACATATATATATATATATATTTATATATATATATTAGACACAAATATCATACGTGATTACATTTACCACAAACATCAATGTCACTCAAGTCAGCTGTCCGTATTCAAAGCTTTGTCAAGTCATTCCAACTACATACATCGCATTACCACACACTTGTCTACTTATTCCCTTGTAGCTGCACAACCACTACTCAGAGGACTCACAATGTTGAATTACGAACGACCCATATATACACATATACATTGTGACACAGGATAATTACCTTCGAATGCAATAGTCCCATCACAATCACAACGCAACTATGACTAAGTATATGAACTCATTTAGTCAACTAGATCAGTGTGAAGTTCGGTAGATGGAAATGTGCACGAAGAATGACAATGTCATGGTATCTGTTAGTGCGAAGTACCAGTGAACCAGTGTCTATCTGTTGGGTTGTGTAAGAGCTGGTGTTTATGGAATGAGTGAAATGGTGTAAGTATTTATTTGTGTATGATGTATTTGTGAAGGAATTGTTGTCTGTTTATGGATGATTGATGGGTCGTTTTATTGTGGAATGAAAGTAGAGTGTATGAAGTGGGTGAATGTGAGTTTATTCGAGCGATAGTTTGGTGCTTTCTGTTTAGTTTGAATATGTGTCTGGTGTGGTAGATGTTGGTGTTAGATTTGCGTGTGGTTGGCAGTAGTTGAGTGAAGAGGGAGCTATATTGTTATTCAAAGGGATGATCCGAAGACCTCCCCACTGACAAAAACTACGCGTCCGAGCGAGCCCAATTAGGGATCGTCGCAGGCTTCAACACGCCGGAGTGCAATGGCGAGCCTCCACCTGGGGCCAGGGCATTCGTGATCACCCTGGTCCCGGCGCCAAGTAAGTTTAAGCAAACGATTCAACAATAACATACCTATTATTCTTCAACACATTACACTCAATCATCAATTAGCAAACATTTCACACTAACAACATACACAACCATTCGCATCACCATATTACACTCTCACTACATAAACATTTATAACGAAAAACCAATTCTCAACAAAAATCACCATCAAATACACAAATGCACTCGCAAACATCAATTACAATATTCAAAAACACCAACCACATATACTACTTCACATCAATTCAGTAGACAAAATCCAACATCATACGCAACTCGGGCAATTGCATCGCGCTAAATCAACAACATCTTTCAGGCAGAACACACATCACACAAACACAGATTACCATCATTCCACAAATCCCAATGTACTAATACTATTCACAACACCTAATCCTCAAATCAAAACAAACACACCATACTGAAACAATGCATCTCCGGGAACAACACTCCTCTCAGTCAGCAACAAGTGACAGAGACCGCGACACATTGACCAACACTCTACGGGCAATAACACAACTAATATCCTTCTCACATAACTAATATATATATATATATATATATATATATATATATATATATATATATATATATATATATATATATATATATATTAGACACAAATATCATACGTGATTACATTTACCACAACCACAAACATCAATGTCACTCAAGTCAGCTGTCCGTATTCAAAGCTTTGTCAAGTCATTCCAACTACATCGCATTACCACACACTTGTCTACTTATTCCCTTGTAGCTGCACAACCACTACTCAGAGGACTCAGGCACACCCACTAACAATGTTGAATTACGAACGACCCATATATACACATATACATTGTGACACAGGATAATTACCTTCGAATGCAATAGTCCCATCACAATCACAACGCAACTATGACTAAGTATATGAACTCATTTAGTCAACTAGATCAGTGTGAAGTTCGGTAGATGGAAATGTGCACGAAGAATGACAATGTCATGGTATCTGTTAGTGCGAAGTACCAGTGAACCAGTGTCTATCTGTTGGGTTGTGTAAGAGCTGGTGTTTATGGAATGAGTGAAATGGTGTAAGTATTTATTTGTGTATGATGTATTTGTGAAGGCAATTGTTGTCTGTTTATGGATGATTGATGGGTCGTTATATTGTGGAATGAAAGTAGAGTGTATGAAGTGGGTGAAGGTGAGTTTATTCGAGCGATAGTTTGGTGCTTTCTGTTTAGTTTGAATATGTGTCTGGTGTGGTAGATGTTGGTGTTAGATTTGCGTGTGGTTGGCAGTAGTTGAGTGAAGAGGGAGCTATATTGTTATTCAAAGGGATGATCCGAAGACCTCCCCACTGACAAAAACTACGCGTCCGAGCGAGCCCAATTAGGGATCGTCGCAGGCTTCAACACGCCGGAGTGCAATGGCGAGCCTCCACCTGGGGCCAGGGCATTCGTGATCACCCTGGTCCCGGCGCCAAGTAAGTTTAAGCAAACGATTCAACAATAACATACCTATTATTCTTCAACACATTACACTCAATCATCAATTAGCAAACATTTCACACTAACAACATACACAACCATTCGCATCACCATATTACACTCTCACTACATAAACATTTATAACGAAAAACCAATTCTCAACAAAAATCACCATCAAATACACAAATGCACTCGCAAACATCAATTACAATATTCAAAAACACCAACCACATATACTACTTCACATCAATTCAGTAGACAAAATCCAACATCATACGCAACTCGGGCAATTGCATCGCGCTAAATCAACAACATCTTTCAGGCAGAACACACATCACACAAACACAGATTACCATCATTCCACAAATCCCAATGTACTAATACTATTCACAACACCTAATCCTCAAATCAAAACAAACACACCATACTGAAACAATGCATCTCCGGGAACAACACTCCTCTCAGTCAGCAACAAGTGACAGAGACCGCGACACATTGACCAACACTCTACGGGCAATAACACAACTAATATCCTTCTCACATAACTAATATATATATATATATATATATATATATATATATATATATATATATATATATTAGACACAAATATCATACGTGATTACATTTACCACAACCACAAACATCAATGTCACTCAAGTCAGCTGTCCGTATTCAAAGCTTTGTCAAGTCATTCCAACTACATCGCATTACCACACACTTGTCTACTTATTCCCTTGTAGCTGCACAACCACTACTCAGAGGACTCAGGCACACCCACTAACAATGTTGAATTACGAACGACCCATATATACACATATACATTGTGACACAGGATAATTACCTTCGAATGCAATAGTCCCATCACAATCACAACGCAACTATGACTAAGTATATGAACTCATTTAGTCAACTAGATCAGTGTGAAGTTCGGTAGATGGAAATGTGCACGAAGAATGACAATGTCATGGTATCTGTTAGTGCGAAGTACCAGTGAACCAGTGTCTATCTGTTGGGTTGTGTAAGAGCTGGTGTTTATGGAATGAGTGAAATGGTGTAAGTATTTATTTGTGTATGATGTATTTGTGAAGGCAATTGTTGTCTGTTTATGGATGATTGATGGGTCGTTATATTGTGGAATGAAAGTAAAGTGTATGAAGTGGGTGAAGGTGAGTTTATTCGAGCGATAGTTTGGTGCTTTCTGTTTAGTTTGAATATGTGTCTGGTGTGGTAGATGTTGGTGTTAGATTTGCGTGTGGTTGGCAGTAGTTGAGTGAAGAGGGAGCTATATTGTTATTCAAAGGGATGATCCGAAGACCTCCCCACTGACAAAAACTACGCGTCCCACTGACAAAAACTACGCGTCCGAGCGAGCCCAATTAGGGATCGTCGCAGGCTTCAACACGCCGGAGTGCAATGAATTCAGACAGATCATCATCACAACTATCATCATACGCCTGCTTGGAAGCACTTCAAGTACTTCAAGTATTATGAAATCATATATATATATATTCCGTTATTACTTGTTTTATTATAATATATTCATTATTATTTATCAGTAATTATTTAACTAACCTCACTTATCTCCGGATCATCTGTTAAATACGCTTGTGGACACAAATGAAACGACTGTCCAATACAACCTTTTCCTTCAATTGACTCTTGGCTTGTAATTATAAACAGTTGTCCTGGTTGAGTATATTGTGATGCTAGTACCATAAGACGTACACATGGAGGATAAACAACCGGATCTCCACTAAATGATGTTACCACTTCTTCCTTGTCTAACGATTTTCGCTTTTGTTTTAGAGGATTAGAACTACAAGAAGTACTGTCAGAACTCTCCCTGTGAATTCTGTGCTTTCGTTTTCTTCTCTTTTTTGAATGTGTCGAATCTGAAATAATAAAAATCTAACTTTTGTAGAATTATTGTTCAAATTTAATAACTGGAAAACAAATTTCTAACCGGTAGCAATTTCGCATCAATTCAAATCACGTTCTTTTTTTATTAAAATTTCTATATAATAAGGTGAATGTCTAGTAGGAAAATTATTAATTCTATTATCGAATATTCATTAATTGTTAGTTAACAACACACACAAGACCAGCTTCAAGTTTACATGGTGACTCATATTTACAATGTTATTCACTTCGGAATTATAAGTCTGTAGATTGTACATATATTTCAATAATATTCTCCAATAAATGTACTACAGAATATTTACAGATGCTAAATATTTAAACACTAATTAACACATGATGCATCGTTAAGATATACAAAACGAGTTCTTACAGATACTTTGTAAGAGTAGTAAATCGAAATACACTACTGAACTAAACAAGGAAAATAGACATTTGACAGTATATGAAAGCACACTGATAAGATTAAATTGTTTGATAATTACCTAAAATAATTATTGCTTTTTTAATAGTTGAATTCATGAGTCAATTAAAGCTAGACCACCGTGGGAAACCTGGGAACACCGGATGGCTATTTCGTTCTAGTATGGGACCCCTCAGCGGTGAGCACCCATGACTCCGCTCGCGGGATTCGAACCCATAACTTAACAGTTTCGCGTGCGAACGCCTAACCTATAGACCACTGAGTCGGCAACAAACGGTGTTGATGTCTAACTTTAACCAAAATGCTCAGTTACACTTTATTGGAAAATATAGATAAGAAGGTGCTGGGATGATGAGTTCATTGGGCCAATTATTGGTCGTTATACTCACTGTATAAATAGAAAAGTGGATGATTCAATGACGCAAATATCTCCGTATTTGAAATATACTTTCATTCTATGCAGTAAACAAGATCATTGTAATGATGTACCTAGACGTTTAAATCTGGCTAAGTCTAATCTTAAATTGATATTCGAGCATCAAACCCAAAATACAATAAATTTTTCAGAGTTAATCACCTACTGTACGACTTTCTGTACAGGGTAATATTTATAAACTATATTTATAAACTATGAAAGGAGACGTGTCAGAATGTTCTGAAGGGGAACCAGATTATGTTCCAAAGATCCTCTGAACAACAACAAACTGCGAATTATTCGGAAGAAATTTATCGAAAATGATCATCCCATCAAGTTCATGAATCAAAGTTATAAGTCGGCAAATGAGATGCAGTAGGAAACCACTGTTCGAAAAAAGAAAACGTTTGTTCCTAGTATATTTAAAAGGCATCGACTAAGGGCCAACAGTGAACTGAGCTATATCTACTTGATAATCACATATACAACTAGTTACCCAAAATCGTATCCACCTACTCACTACGTACTTTGGAAGAACGGAGATAATATCAGAGAGAATCTCTGAACATATCCAGAAGGACTCGATCTTGAGTGAAAGAAACAAACGTTGTTTGTCGCTTCAGTCCGTCTATACGTACACGAGGAACTTGTGGATTACTTGGTACTGACGTTGTGACAGTTTCGCCACTAACATTCTCTCCCTTGTCCCTTTCCCCCATTTTGAAAGTTACTATTTGCTTTGCTTGCTCGAGCACATCTTTATTTTGTAGTTATCATGATACCATTTATTTTAGTCATATTTTCATTCCTGATTTACGCTTATTTCAACTAGCCTGATTATTCTGACATTATTCAACAGAACGTTTGACCCCTTATTAATTTAGTCTCTTTTTCTCATACACACATACAAACGATTAACATCATTATTATGATTACTTTACTATTATTTTTTCAGTAATTATTATCACTTGATCGCCATTAACGTTCTCCACCTGACCTATATAAACAGACAAAAAGTGTGGTTAACTTTCCTCTAGGATGATGATTGGAAGTTCATCTATATTAACCTTTATTAATTTTAACTTTTAATCTTATATCTTTGTCGTCTTCTGATATTCATCTCATACATAATCTTACTCATGTTCATATATTTGTTTATCATGTTGAGCGATTAACTCATCACTTATTAGTTTCATTACCCTTATATAATCTCTTTTATCTTGATTATGATCACTGGTAACTATAACACCCGTTCTACTCTGAATTATTATTTTTCAACACTATTTTTCGAACACTTAACTAAACTTTACAAACTAAAGTATACTAAACATTTGTTTATAATTATACTAAAACACAATTATATAAAGAACGAAGAATATTCTTTTCAATAATTTCTCATCAGGTTCTACAATTATAAATCCAAATTAATAATCCATAAAAAGAAATTGGCCAAGTTTAAGGCAGAGTACATCATTTAAGAAACTGTAACATGTGAATCAGGGAGTGTTGTTTGTGATATAAAATAAAATCGAATTGTTAATGTTCGGGGTTGACTAATATGTAGTGTTAACTTGAATCAGTTTATAAGTGAAAGAGCTTTGCATCCATATGAAATATGTCCAGCCGCTCCTTTTACCCTGGCCAACTTCAGGGTCAACTTGTTAATAATCAATTTTGTAATATGGTCACATTAATTTGATTAATGTTCATTTTTATATCCTAAACTTATTTTATTTACACATCTTACCATTGTCATCATTATTATTACTATTATTATTATTATCACACTTGCTAACCTTTTAGAGAAATTTATTCAGCATCCACCCCTATTTACTATATCTGACCTAATTTATATAATTCTACATATTACGTAATTTCCGATTTGTCATCCCATTGTTCTATCTCACCCTATGTCAACTATATTTATTGTGATCATTTATCTTACGATTTTATTTCAATTATAAACTGATTCAAGTTAACACTACATA
>NC_031497.1:17868573-17871419 GCF_000237925.1 Schistosoma mansoni
CCTTTTATTATAAAAGTCCGTTGTCAACAGACTGCAGTTATTTACGTCTGATTTTTGTAGAATAGGCCTTAAAATGACCTGGAGAGGACCCGCCCTCTCGCTCTCGAAATGTTCTCACACGGCCACGCGTATACAGCCTCTGCCAGGGGAGTGCTACTCACTTCCTCGCGGCGGGGTTGTTGTTTATGAAATTGAGAGGACGAAAAACGAGTGTCCGGCGCTTTAACCGGGTTGATGGACATGGCGAGTTGGAAAACGCTGATTCCAAACCACTGGTGCACAGGGCTCCAGTATCCTCTTTCAGGCAGAACACACATCACACAAACACAGATTACCATCATTCCACAAATCCCAATGTACTAATACTATTCACAACACCTAATCCTCAAATCAAAACAAACACACCATACTGAAACAATGCATCTCCGGGAACAACACTCCTCTCAGTCAGCAACAAGTGACAGAGACCGCGACACATTGACCAACACTCTACGGGCAATAACACAACTAATATCCTTCTCACATAACTAATATATATATATATATATATATATATATATATATATATATTAGACACAAATATCATACGTGATTACATTTACCACAACCACAAACATCAATGTCACTCAAGTCAGCTGTCCGTATTCAAAGCTTTGTCAAGTCATTCCAACTACATCGCATTACCACACACTTGTCTACTTATTCCCTTGTAGCTGCACAACCACTACTCAGAGGACTCAGGCACACCCACTAACAATGTTGAATTACGAACGACCCATATATACACATATACATTGTGACACAGGATAATTACCTTCGAATGCAATAGTCCCATCACAATCACAACGCAACTATGACTAAGTATATGAACTCATTTAGTCAACTAGATCAGTGTGAAGTTCGGTAGATGGAAATGTGCACGAAGAATGACAATGTCATGGTATCTGTTAGTGCGAAGTACCAGTGAACCAGTGTCTATCTGTTGGGTTGTGTAAGAGCTGGTGTTTATGGAATGAGTGAAATGGTGTAAGTATTTATTTGTGTATGATGTATTTGTGAAGGCAATTGTTGTCTGTTTATGGATGATTGATGGGTCGTTATATTGTGGAATGAAAGTAGAGTGTATGAAGTGGGTGAAGGTGAGTTTATTCGAGCGATAGTTTGGTGCTTTCTGTTTAGTTTGAATATGTGTCTGGTGTGGTAGATGTTGGTGTTAGATTTGCGTGTGGTTGGCAGTAGTTGAGTGAAGAGGGAGCTATATTGTTATTCAAAGGGATGATCCGAAGACCTCCCCACTGACAAAAACTACGCGTCCGAGCGAGCCCAATTAGGGGTCGTCGCAGGCTTCAACACGCCGGAGTGCAATGGCGAGCCTCCACCTGGGGCCAGGGCATTCGTGATCACCCTGGTCCCGGCGCCAAGTAAGTTTAAGCAAACGATTCAACAATAACATACCTATTATTCTTCAACACATTACACTCAATCATCAATTAGCAAACATTTCACACTAACAACATACACAACCATTCGCATCACCATATTACACTCTCACTACATAAACATTTATAACGAAAAACCAATTCTCAACAAAAATCACCATCAAATACACAAATGCACTCGCAAACATCAATTACAATATTCAAAAACACCAACCACATATACTACTTCACATCAATTCAGTAGACAAAATCCAACATCATACGCAACTCGGGCAATTGCATCGCGCTAAATCAACAACATCTTTCAGGCAGAACACACATCACACAAACACAGATTACCATCATTCCACAAATCCCAATGTACTAATACTATTCACAACACCTAATCCTCAAATCAAAACAAACAAACCATACTGAAACAATGCATCTCCGGGAACAACACTCCTCTCAGTCAGCAACAAGTGACAGAGACCGCGACACATTGACCAACACTCTACGGGCAATAACACAACTAATATCCTTCTCACATAACTAACATATATATATATATATTAGACACAAATATCATACGTGATTACATTTACCACAACCACAACCACAAACATCAATGTCACTCAAGTCAGCTGTCCGTATTCAAAGCTTTGTCAAGTCATTCCAACTACATCGCATTACCACACACTTGTCTACTTATTCCCTTGTAGCTGCACAACCACTACTCAGAGGACTCAGGCACACCCACTAACAATGTTGAATTACGAACGACCCATATATACACATATACATTGTGACACAGGATAATTACCTTCGAATGCAATAGTCCCATCACAATCACAACGCAACTATGACTAAGTATATGAACTCATTTAATCAACTAGATCAGTGTGAAGTTCGGTAGATGGAAATGTGCACGAAGAATGACAATGTCATGGTATCTGTTAGTGCGAAGTACCAGTGAACCAGTGTCTATCTGTTGGGTTGTGTAAGAGCTGGTGTTTATGGAATGAGTGAAATGGTGTAAGTATTTATTTGTGTATGATGTATTTGTGAAGGCAATTGTTGTCTGTTTATGGATGATTGATGGGTCGTTATATTGTGGAATGAAAGTAGAGTGTATGAAGTGGGTGAAGGTGAGTTTATTCGAGCGATAGTTTGGTGCTTTCTGTTTAGTTTGAATATGTGTCTGGTGTGGTAGATGTTGGTGTTAGATTTGCGTGTGGTTGGCAGTATTTGAGTGAAGAGGGAGCTATATTGTTATTCAAAGGGATGATCCGAAGACCTCCCCACTGACAAAAACTACGCGTCCGAACGAGCCCAATTATGGATCGTCGCAGGCTTCAACACGCCGGAGTGCAATGGCGAGCCTCCACCTGGGGCCAGGGCATTCTTGATCACCCTGGTCCCGGCGCC